>NW_027001631.1:43893-123904 GCF_036934945.1 Oncorhynchus masou masou
ATCATCTCATAGGTTTAGTAATCAGGGCTACTGCTCTACACCACCATCATCATCTCATAGGTTTAGTAATCAGGGCTACTGCTCTACACCACCATCATCATCTCATAGGTTTAGTAATCAGGACTACTGCTCTACACCACCATCATCATCTCATAGGTTTAGTAATCAGGACTACTGCTCTACACCACCATCATCATCATCTCATAGGTTTAGTAATCAGGACTACTGCTCTACACCATCATCATCATCATCATCTCATAGGTTTAGTAATCAGGACTCCTGCTCTACACCATCATCATCATCATCATCTCATAGGTTTAGTAATCAGGACTACTGCTCTACACCACCATCATCATCTCATAGGTTTAGTAATCAGGACTCCTGCTCTACACCACCACCATCATCATCATCTCATAGGTTTAGTAATCAGGGCTACTGCTCTACATCATCATCTCATAGGTTTAGTAATCAGGACTACTGCTCTACACCATCACCATCATCTCATGGTTTAGTAATCAGGACTACTGCTCTACACCACCATCATCTCATAGGTTTAGTAATCAGGACTACTGCTCTACACCACCACCATCATCATCTCATAGGTTTAGTAATCAGGGCTACTGCTCTACACCACCACCACCATCATCATCTCATAGGTTTAGTAATCAGGACTACTGCTCTACACCACCATCACCATCATCTTCATAGGTTTAGTATTCAGGACTACTGCTCTACACCACCATCATCATCTCATAGGTTTAGTAATCAGGGCTACTGCTCTACACCATCACCATCATCTCATAGGTTTAGTATTCAGGACTACTGCTCTACACCACCATCATCATCTCATAGGTTTAGTAATCAGGGCTACTGCTCTACACCACCATCATCTCATAGGTTTAGTAATCAGGACTACTGCTCTACACCACCATCATCATCTCATAGGTTTAGTAATCAGGACTACTGCTCTACACCACCATCATCATCTCATAGGTTTAGTAATCAGGACTACTGCTCTACACCATCATCATCATCATCTCATAGGTTTAGTAATCAGGGCTACTGCTCTACACCATCATCATCTCATAGGTTTAGTAATCAGGACTACTGCTCTACACCACCACCATCATCATCTCATAGGTTTAGTAATCAGGGCTACTGCTCTACACCATCATCATCTCATAGGTTTAGTAATCAGGACTCCTGCTCTACACCACCATCATCTCATAGGATAGGATAAGTAATCCTTCTCACCCCCCCTTAATGATTTAGATGCACTATTGTGAAGTGGCTGTTCCACTGGATGTCGGAAGGTGAATTCACCAATTTGTGGGTCGCTCTGGATAGGAGCGTCTGCTAAATGACTTAAATGTAAATGTAAATATGCACCATGGTCATTGCATTGCATTTGGGTCATTTGGCGGACGCTTCTCTTGTCCGGAGCGGCTTGCAGGTTGGTGGGTTCGCCTTCTGACATCCAGTGGAACAGTTATCTACATTGTGTCTGTAGTGTTAGTTATCTGCATTGTGTCCATAGTGTTAGTTATCTGCATTGTGTCCATAGTGTTAGTTATCTACATTGTGTCCATAGTGTTAGTTATCTACATTGTGTCCATAGTGTTAGTTATCTACATTGTGTCCATAGTGTTAGTTATCTACATTGTGTCCATAGTGTTAGTTATCTACATTGTGTCCATAGTGTTAGTTATCTACATTGTGTCTATAGTGTTAGTTATCTACATTGTGTCTATAGTGTTAGTTATCTACATTGTGTCCATAATGTTAGTTATCTACATTGTGTCCATAATGTTAGTTATCTACATTGTGTCTATAGTGTTAGTTATCTACATTGTGTCTATAGTGTTATCTACATTGTGTCCACGGTGTTGGTTGTCTGCATTGTGTCTATAGTGTTGGTTATCTGCATTGTGTCCATAGTGTTAGTTATCTGCATTGTGTCTATAGTGTTGGTTAACTGGCGGTGTGGACGCGTTGTGGATGGCTGGCACTGGACACAATGTGGATAACTAACAGTGTGGACACATTGTAGATATCTGCATTGTGTCTATAGTGTTAGTTATCTACAATGGATGTCATAAGGTGAATTCACCAATTTGTAAGTCGCTCTGGATAAGAGCGTCTGCCAAATGACTTAAATGTTAAATGTTAAATGTCATAGGTTTAGTAATCAGGACTACTGCTCTACACCATCATCATCATCTCATAGGTTTAGTTATCAGGGCTACTGCTCTACACCATCATCATCTCATAGGTTTAGTAATCAGGACTACTGCTCTACACCATCATCATCATCATCATCATCATCTCATAGGTTTAGTAATCAGGGCTACTGCTCTACACCACCACCATCATCTCATAGGTTTAGTAATCAGGACTACTGCTCTACACCATCACCATCTCATAGGTTTAGTAATCAGGGCTACTGCTCTACACCACCACCATCATCTCATAGGTTTAGTAATCAGGACTACTGCTCTACACCACCATCATCTCATAGGTTTAGTAATCAGGACTACTGCTCTACACCATCATCATCATCTCATAGGTTTAGTAATCAGGACTACTGCTCTACACCATCATCATCATCTCATAGGTTTAGTAATCAGGACATACATCATCTCTCAGGACACCACCATCATCATCTCATAGGTTTAGTAATCAGGACTACTGCTCTACACCACCATCATCATCTCATAGGTTTAGTAATCAGGGCTACTGCTCTACACCATCATCATCATCTCATAGGTTTAGTAATCAGGGCTACTGCTCTACACCATCATCATCATCTCATAGGTTTAGTAATCAGGACTACTGCTCTACACCATCATCATCATCATCTCATAGGTTTAGTAATCAGGACTACTGCTCTACACCATCATCATCATCTCATAGGTTTAGTAATCAGGGCTACTGCTCTACACCATCATCATCATCTCATAGGTTTAGTAATCAGGACTACTGCTCTACACCATCATCATCTCATAGGTTTAGTAATCAGCTAAATCTAAACAGCAGCCATCAGGTCTCCATCCCCACCTGGTCTCTGATGAGCTCCATACCGCAGTACTGACACACCACGTTGGCAAAGGGACACAGCGACTCATGAATCTGAGGACACAACAAAAACAATGTTCAAAAGGCTGTCACATGACCAGCTTCAGAAATAACAGACAGTCTGTCCACGTTTTTCAGTGAACATTAAAAGGGGAGCTCAAATGGAGAACGAACACAGTTTCTTACTGACTGAGTCTATGGTCACGTTTTCTTTGAAAGCGCTGTGCTGCTAGCTAAGCTAACTGAGGCGGTGCACCCGGTAGTCAATCCAATGAATCTTTATTTATTCAGGATAGTGCACTCAGCATGAATAAGTTGGTGATGCTTTACCTTGCTGTCCTCGTAAACAAAGCTCTCTACACAGTCGGGGCAGGACACAGGTCTCCGCTGGCAGTGTTGGCTTTGGTGCATCTCCAGCTGGCTCTTCCACACCGCGTCCTGGCACAGCGGACAAGGCACGGTGGCAAACTCACATTTCGTAACATGGCCCTGGCAAGGTGAGATGGCAGAGTGAGCTAATCATTTGGTTTCAACATGGCAACACGGTTGAGGTGATATGAACTAAGGTGTCAGCCATTGTCTGTGGAGACGGATGCCTACATCCAGGCGGCGAAGCTCCATTTTGTCAGTGCAGCCTACGTTGGTGCAGCGCACCGTTAGGGAGAGGATCTCCCGCTTGGCAAAGTTATCTGGGAACAGCTGGTCTTCCCGCAGTACCTCGTTATCCACTGGACACCTCTGCCCTGTATCACTGGGGGGAAGAACGAAAGAGAGAGCGAGATCAGTATGATGCTTGGGACCAGGGTTTCATTCATTAATCAACAGGAGAAACCATTTTAAAATGGAGGTAGGCCCTACTACCTGAACTTGTCCAATGAGAAGGCTCCTTTTTGAGATCACTTACAACCATTATCTTTTGAGGACTAATTCATTTGAAAAAAAAAAACTGTCCATGTATTCATCATCATCTTGTGAAAAGGGACACACAAATACGTGTCATTCAGCAAATTGAGAAAAGAAAATGAAAAACACAGAATAAAAAACATCACAACAGTGCTGCAATAACGACGGTGGCTTGGTACTGTAATTGTGGGGGAAGTGAAGGTCGTGACAGAGCAAATCATCCAGAATATGGCCAATCATTTATCCAGTAAGTCAGTAACCCAAGAGGCTGTCATTGCCCACCAAATCAGTGAATGATTGACAGTCATCGATAATCCCAACTGTTATGTCACGTGGCTGTTGTAATGCATAGCTGTATGATGTATAGAGATGTTCTGCAATTATAGAATCACCTGCATTGCCCATCTTATCTGGTGGCCGACAAAAATCATTATAGAGTTGAATATTTACAGGCACACGACTATGACCTCTCCAGGAGTCAAAGCAAAAACTTGAGTCGATCTCAGACTGGCGCAAAAACATTTCTGTCTCCAGCGCCACATGGAGATTTCGAAACTCTATGGAGGGCCACACAGATCTTTCCATGACCGATTTGATTGTCAAAATCGATACGAGGGCCAGAAAAAGGGAATTTATATGAATATTAGGTCTATTGTTATTTCTACATACTTTCTCTCGTTTTAGATGTTCCTGTGAGCTGCAGGGTTTTAAAAAACAAACAAATAAACCTCACGCGTCATCCCTATGACAGAAATGCAGCGTGGCGACAGATAACCATTGGCTAACCACGGCACATTGACATGGATGCTGTACTGCTGTAATAGTAAGGTTGATTCATGAAATAAATAAATGACCTTTAACCCCTGCGTCTCTCATTAGAGGAGCTGTGATTATAAAACGCCCCGTAGTTCAGTTCTCTGTCCTCAACAACTTTAAATGTTGACAATAAACATGCAGAGATAATTGTGGGTGCAGGGTAAAGAAATAAGCAAATATTGTTATTTAAATCCTGCAGGGTATTTTCCCAAAGCAGGATACAGAAAGTTCGATAACTAACATGTAAATGCATCATTATCCTGTAAGTATGGGTACCGGGGAGGCTTACCGGATGGACTTCTCGATGCAGCTGCGGCAGAAGCGATGGCCGCACGGCGTCTGCACGGCTGCCCTCAGGGCCATGAGGCAGATGGGGCACTCGTACTTGCTCTCCAGCGGAGGGTCGAACTCCACGTCGTAGCCTTGCAGTGGGGCGCCGCCCTGTAGGCTGGTGGGGGTACTCTCCGTGGGGCTCAGCGCAGAGTCACTGCTCTCTTTCTCCAGCATGGCCAGCGCACAGTTGGACAGCTGTGACGCGGCCGCCCCACCACAACACGCTCCATCATTCTCCAGGCTGCTCTTATCACTCTCAAAGCAGGACATCTACACAGGGCGGAGAAAAACGTGGAGAAAGAGATACGAACCATTACCCCTCCACAAGTAGTCACAGTGTTTTACTACACTGAAAAATATGCCTTCTGTTGAAATCACTGGGCTATGTTTCTCTCTCAGACGGTTGGAATGTGTGTCATCAGTTCCACTTGGACTCAACTGTCTCCTGAGCTCTGTTCTCAGATCAGCCCGAGATAAGAAACTTCATAATGACTGTACATGACTCAGGGGACCAAAGGTAAAGATATGCCACAAAGGAGACAACACCGAGCGAACATCCTCAATTCAGTGCCTTTTGCGTTAGCCAATTGACATGGTGGTTACAGTCTGAAACTACAGTAATTTACCTATATAGGGCTAGAAATTATCTTGCGAGCTTAAAAACCAGCAATCTGGGTTGCTAGCTTGTCAGGTCAGGGGCACAATAGGCGGGGGAATCTCAGTTCCTCATGCATTTCAAACAAAGTAGCTGGATATCTAATATTTCAGATAGTATGTCAATATCTGTAAACCACAAAACCTGTCTGATCTCGTGGTAACATAAGTGGTTAGCTGTTCAATATCCGAAGATCAAATATGAGAAGACAAGTTCAAAAGCAAGTAATAATCACAAATCATTGCACAAGTTAACGTTAGCTGGCTAGCGGTGTGGTAGCGATGATGCTGACACGGAACTTCGAAGTGCTTGCGATGACATTTCAACAAACTAACAAAACTAAACACTGTAATAAACACATGTATGCATGATTCGTGTATTAGTCCATGGTGTTGGAATATTTGACAATATGCGTGTTAATGCTTACCGTAGCCTTGAAAGTACATCAGTTTTCTTGACTAACTCTCCTTAGCTAATTAATTACTTCCTGCATTTTCGTCACCCTTCTTCTCTGCCTCATTGGTGGTTTATGCCGGGTGGCAAAGGAATAAGTAGGACATTACCGCCACTGACTGGACGGGGTGAAAATAAAAACAACGGTTCTAATTTTATTCAGAAACACATTCTACAGTTTTTATTTAATTAAATAAACACAATCGAGATGTAATTTAAACACTTTATACCGTTGTTTTTAATGACAAAAGGGTCATCAGAGCAACTTATACAAATACACACACATTCTTCCCCTAGGAACCTTTTTTCACCCCTACAGCAATCTCTTCCTTCACCACCACTTGGTTTCCAACGTCCTTATTATATCCTCCATCTTTTCAGTCCTTGTTTGAAAACATCCTTGTCTCCTAACCCCTCATGACCTCCAGGGCCACCCTGCAGCTCATGGCCACCCTACAGCTCACACAGGTGTGGGTGTAGTCCTCATCCCCAAGTTTCATCTCCTCATATCTCTTCAGCTCAGAGTCCTGAGTGACCAACATCCATTCCAAGCACTGACTGCACTGCGCACAGACTTCCTTTGTAGGTGGTTGGGCTTCTAGTATGACAAAGGTTCTTCCTTTAATCCCATTGTACTGCAATGCAAACAGAGTGATCAAAGCCCAAGTCAGTTTAAAAGCTAAAATAAATAAAATTGGCATATTTTTCAGTCTTTAATAATACCTATTCCTATGATATTTGATTCATTCATTCATTGGTGATTTTAGTTGTGACTTGTGAGTCTAAACACGGGCAGTCTCCAACTTACAGGCAGCTTTCTTGGTGAGGTGGAGACAGACTGAGTCCCTCCGCAGCGCAGCAGAGACAGGGGGATTTGTCTGGTGGTGGGGTGCTCTTTGCAGCAGAAGCTGAACACACTGGCAGCCAGGTAAACATCCCAACGATCAGGATGTTCTTTCACCAAATCTGACACCAACCTGTCCAGGTATATGATAAAACGTGTGAAACAAAACACATGCATATTATAACAAGTCAGCTGGGATAGCGTGTCATGTGTTTGGATTCAGAAAACTGACAAAAGATTATTGCAATTATTACACAGTTCTATTTTGCGCTTCTTGAAAAATTATTTAAAAGTTAAGCAATGTCTGGGTTGCAATACACTGGTAACAGCACGTGTTTCCGTTGGCGACTTCAATATTCTACAGTAAATTCTTCCAACTTGCGACTGACTCACTGAACTGTCTTGCAATGATAGAAGGCAATCAACCTGCCACATAGTGCTCTATCCACGCTGCCTCTTCCCTGTCAGGAGACTGAAACGATTTGGCATGGGTCATCAGATCGGCACCGGAGCGCCAAGTCAAGGTCCAAAAGGCTTCTTAACAGATTCTACCCCCAAGCCATAAGACTCCTGACCAGCTAATCAAAGGGCTACCCAGACCCCTCTTTTACGCTGCTGCTACTCTCTGTTTATAATCTATGCATAGTCACTTTAACGCTACCTACATGTACATATTACCTCAGCTAACCGGTGCCTCCGCACATTGACTCTGTACAGGGACCCCCCTGTATATAGTCTCCACATTGACTCTATACAGGTACCCCCCTGTATATAGTCTCCACATTGACTCTGTACAGGTACCCCCCTGAATATAGTCTCCACATTGACTCTGTACAGGTACCCCCCTGTATATAGTCTCCACATTGACTCTGTACAGGTACCCCCCTGAATATAGTCTCCACATTGACTCTGTACAGGTACCCCCCTGTATATAGTCTCCACATTGACTCTGTACAGGGACCCCCTGTATATAGTCTCCACATTGACTCTGTACTGGTACCCCGCTGTATATAGTCTCCACATTGACTCTGTACAGGTACCCCCCTGTATATAGTCTCCACATTGACTCAGTACCGGTACCCCCTGTATATAATCTAGCTATTGTTATTTTACTGCTGCTATTTAATTATTATTATTTATTTTTAAATTTAACTTATCTTTTACTTAACACTTATCTTTATTAGGTAAGCATTTCACTGTAAGGTCGACACCTGTTGTATTCAGCACGTGACAAATCAAATTTGATTTGACTTGACAAGCAACATACTATCCATAAACTTTTAGAATCAGGTGGCTGTGTAGCAAGGTACATTGGAGGACAAACCGGTCTACAAGAGACTTTGTTACTGGATCCAGTGACACGCCCAGAGGACGGTAGAATATGACTTGGCCTGTCAGTTTCTTCAGATCACCCAAAGCCGAGTTGGTCTGTAAAATAAAAAAATAGGAGGGGTACTTAATATTCATGAGATCATTTTGTGCAACATACCCAACCAATACAAGTGATTTTGTTTTCAGGTGGTGGTACAGTAACGCTAGCATAAATACATGCTGCACATACCGTATAAGAAACGACACAATACCATCTCTATAAACTAACCACAGTCTCTCTTACCTCTACAGTCTGCATTACACCCAAACAACACAGGATTCCAACAGGGAAGCCGAAGCGAGAGATGAGGTCAGAGATGATTTTGGCAATCTCTTTACTGTTGTTGGTCTTCATGGGGTAGGCTTCCATCCATTTGGAGTAGTAGTCCATTACAGTTAGTACAAACTTGTGTCCAATTTGGGTCTCTGGAAATGGCCCCTTCACTTCCATTGTCAGCCATTCCCATTTCTCCTTGATCTGGTTCAAATATCATAAAATGTAAGATATAAAAATAATACAAAATCTAATAACCTTGTTCAAATCAAATTGTATTAGTCACATGAGCCAAATACAACAGGTGTAATAGACCTTATGGTGAAATGCTTACTTACAAGCCCTTAACCAACAATGCAGTTTAAAAAAATGAAGAATTAATACAATTTTTTTAAACCAGTAATCAAAGAGCAGAGGTAAAATAACAATAGCAAGACTATATACAGCGGGGTACCAGTACAGAGTCAATGTGGAGACTATATACAGCAGGGTACCAGTACAGAGTCAATGTGGAGACTATATACAGGTTAGTACCAGTACAGAGTCAATGTGGAGGCTATATACAGGGGGGTACCTGTACAGAGTCAATGTGGAGACTATATACAGGGGAGTACCAGTACAGAGTCAATGTGGAGGCTATATACAGCGGGGTACCAGTACAGAGTCAATGTGGAGACTATATACAGGGGGTACCAGTACAGAGTCAATGTGGAGACTATATACAGTGGGGTACCAGTACAGAGTCAATGTGGAGACTATATACAGTCCAGGGGTGTCCTCGGATGGGGCCACAGTGTCTCCTGACCCTCCTGTCTCAGCCTCCAGTATTTATGCTGCAGTAGTTTATGTGTCGGGGGCTGGGGTCAGTTTGTTATATCTGGAGTACTTCGCCTGTCCAATTCGGTGTCCTGTGTGAATCTAAGTGTGCGTTCTCTAATTCTCTCATTCTCTCTCTCGGAGGACCTGAGCCCTAGGACCATGCCCCAGGACTACCTGATATGATGACTCCTTGCTGTCCCCAGTCCACCTGGCCGTGCTGCTGCTCCAGTTTCAACTGTCCTACCTAATTATTATTTGACCATGCTGGTCATTTATGAACATTTGAACATCTTGGCCATGTTCTGTTATAATCTCCACCCGGCACAGCCAGAAGAGGACTGGCCACCCCACATATGCTCTCTCTAATTCTCTTTCTTTCTCTCTCTCGGAGGACCTGAGCCCTAGGACCATGCCCCAGGACTACCTGACATGATGACTCCTTGCTGTCCCCAGTCCACCTGGCCGTGCTGCTGCTCCAGTTTCAACTGTTCTGCCTTATTATTATTCGACCATGCTGGTCATTTATGAACATTTGAACATCTTGGCCATGTTCTGATATAATCTCTACCCGGCACAGCCGGAAGAGGACTGGCCACCCCACATAGCCTGGTTCCTCTCTAGGTTTCTTCCTAGGTTTTGGCCTTTCTAGGGAGTTTTTCCTAACCACCGTGCTTCTACACCTGCATTGCTTGCTGTTTGGGGTTTTAGGCTGGGTTTCTGAACAGCACTTTGAGATATCAGCTGATGTACGAAGGGCTATATAAATAAATTTGATTTGATTTGATTTGAGATACAGCAGGGTACCAGTACAGAGTCAATGTGGAGACTATATACAGCAGGGTACCAGTACAGAGTCAATGTGGAGACTATATACAGCAGGGTACCAGTACAGAGTCAATGTGGAGACTATATACAGGGGGTACCAGTACAGAGTCAATATGGAGACTATATACAGCGGGGTACCAGTACAGAGTCAATGTGGAGACTATATACAGCGAAGTACCAGTACAGAGTCAATTTGGAGACTATATACAGGGGGTACCAGTACAGAGTCAATGTGGAGACTATACACAGTGAAGTACCAGTACAGAGTCAATGTGGAGACTATATACAGCGGGGTACCAGTACAGAGTCAATGTGGAGACTATATACAGCGAAGTACCAGTACAGAGTCAATGTGGAGACTATATACAGCGGGGTACCAGTACAGAGTCAATGTGGAGACTATATACAGCGGGGTACCAGTACAGAGTCAATGTGGAGACTATATACAGCGGGGTACCAGTACAGAGTCAATGTGGAGACTATATACAGCGGGGTACCAGTACAGAGTCAATGTGGAGACTATATACAGCGGGGTACCAGTACAGAGTCAATGTGGAGACTATATACAGCGAAGTACCAGTACAGAGTCAATTTGGAGACTATATACAGGGGGTACCAGTACAGAGTCAATGTGGAGACTATACACAGCGAAGTACCAGTACAGAGTCAATGTGGAGACTATATACAGCGGGGTACCAGTACAGAGTCAATGTGGAGACTATATACAGCGAAGTACCAGTACAGAGTCAATGTGGAGACTATATACAGCGGGGTACCAGTACAGAGTCAATGTGGAGACTATATACAGCGAAGTACCAGTACAGAGTCAATGTGGAGACTATATACAGCGAAGTACCAGTACAGAGTCAATGTGGAGACTATATACAGCGAAGTACCAGTACAGAGTCAATGTGGAGACTATATACAGCGAAGAATTTGTTCTTAACTGACTTGCCTAGTAAAATAAAATAAAAAAATAAAATAAAAAAGCCCGTACACACTGTATACACACAACTAGCTGTATATGAGTTTGAATGTAGCCCTCGTTTGAGCCAATCAGGATTGTTTGGTTGCAAGATTGGCACGATCGATTCTGATTGGCCCAATCAGCCTCATAAGAGCTACCACTTACTTCATTTGGTTTATCTTTCACAGCCCAGTCAATACTCTGCAAAAAAAAGGATACATAAAATATCACCAGAAATGTAAAATCTCCAGATAAGAGCAGACCTGTGTCAAATACTCAAACAGAGGTGCGCTTCATTTAGCTTACCTGGCAGGCTGGAAAGACAGTGTTCCATTGGTTATTGTACCTGGGCGAGCTAAATCAAGCACACCTCAAGTTTTTTAACATGACATGTATTTGAAGATTCAAGGTCTGGATGTGTGATATGTACTTTGTACCTGTGGTATACAGTAGTCATCATGGAAACGACTAGGGTGCCATATACTGTGGTTTAAGTAACTGGGAGTCTTCTTCAACCGTGTTGACTCTGCAGAGCTAATGTTTCATTACAAGAAGAATCAAGAGAGGGAAATAATGAATTGCTTAATTTCTTCACAACATTGACTCATAACCTATAACTCCTACAAACTGTATTGGTTTTGAGTACCACTTTGGCTCAGCTTGTATTGATGACACATCCTCAGGAACACGATCCTCAGGAAACTGAAATCACAAGTAGAGGTTAATACATTTCCTTTGTGAAAGATTGAGGATAAAGTGTGCATCCTAGCCATATCAAAAACAATACAAATGGAAAACTAGTAGGACTAGTTGTTTTTTCTCACCAAGGTTACTCTTTTCCTCGTTCCAGCTGTTTTCTAAAACAATAAGAACTCAACAATAAAAACACACTGCTCAACAGTTCAAACCAACAAAGCCAAAGCATGATTCAAGATGTTATCATGTGCATCAAAATAATAACCATTTTGAAAAAGACCCAGTCAAAAACTTTCAACAGAAAAATACACCTGCATCGATTCACAAATTACCTTTTTTTGGAACTGACTAGGAAAGGAAAATATAGTTGGAATGGCATCATTACGCAAACGAATACCACGCCCAGCTGACGGTGTTATCAGGTACTTCTCCTCGAAATGCTCGGAACACAGTCTGGAGCTTTTGGTTGGCTTCCAGTCTCGTCTGATGGATCCACTTTTTTAGTCTTTTGGCGTCGCTCAGTGGAAATCTGATGGCATGAGACAAAGTCAAAAAGAAATAAGGAAAAAGTAACAACTTCACAATTTCACAGTGCTCCCGAGTAGCGCAGTGTTTTAAAGCACTGCATCTCAGTACCAATGGCGTCACTACAAACCCGGGTTTGACTCCAGGCTGTATCAGAAGCAGCCGTAATTGGGAGTCCCATTGGGCGTCACACAATTGGCCCAGCGTCGTCAGGTTAGGGTTTGGCTGTCATTGTAAATAAGACTGACTTGCCTAGTTAAATAACAGTTAATTCAAATAAAAGAGCTTATAATGATCAACAGAGATGAGAGGAACAATGCAGCTGTTTTTATCTCAATACCAAAATCATTTCTGGGTAACAATTAAGTATCTTAATTCAAATAAAATGGTCAAAAATAAACTAAAATAAATCCTTAGCAAAGAGCAATTTCTCAAGCAAGAATTTAACAAGGACTGTCTGGGAGGGGACTGAGTGGGGAGGAGACTGAGTGGGGAGGAGACTGAGTGGGGAGGGTGAAAACTGAAAAATAGGTTTGGATTCTCTTTCTTATTGGTCTATCAACTAATTTAGTGCCTGGTGACGTCACCAGGCAGGCCAAAACTCCATCCCACCAAAACATTCCAGGCAGTCTTTTTAAACAGCTCTTACACAAAAAGGTTAATATCACAATTTTCACAATATAATTCCAAAATCAGAGTTTGAATATATATATATAACACAGGAAATCACGTCTGTGATAGTGCTGGACCTTTAAAGCTAATTCAGAGAAAACAGGTGTCCTTGACACTTGTTTTGGTATACAGTTTAGGGATGGGACTATAGGGAGATGTAATCCCGTAGTGCTCTAGATGCAAGGGGTGACAGTCCAGGACTCCCTAAAAACATGCCACTTTGATACATGGGACTTTTCGTAGCAGGTTTGGAAAGCATTCTCCTAACTTGGTACATTAATTATCCTAATATGCAACAAAAACAAAAATCATAGCTGTATGGAAGTGGCATGTTTTTAGGTCATCTCATGACAGTCCATGACATCAAACATGCTGTTTTACAACTACAACCACCGTTTCTCTAGTTAGTACATCTACTGGTAGGACCCTCTCCGTTTCGTTCCGTTTAAGAATGTTTTGCAAAGGAAGCCGTTTACTCCACACCGGAAACGGGTTGCAAAGGAAGCCGTTTACTCCACACCGGAAACGGGTTGCAAAGGAAGCCGTTTACTCCACACGGGAAACGGTTTGCAAAGGAAGCCGTTTACTCCACACGGGAAACGGTTTGCAAAGGAAACCGTTTACTCCACACGGGAAACGGTTTGCAAAGGAAGCCGTTTACTCCACACCGGAAACGGGTTGCAAAGTAAAAATAGTTTATATTGGTCAAATTCAGGTGGTCCCTCCCCGTTTCGTTTGCATATGTTTGGTTCCTAGTGAATCCACCCCACGACGGGTTGAAACATATTTTGAAGCCATGTGTTGTTTGTTTACATCATTGTTATGTAAAACAATGGAGTAATAAAACCTTATATTTTGGGTATGATATAGAAAAACAGTTATGGCTCGCCTAAATATCGACAATAGCCGAATTTTAAAAAATCATTGCATTGGACATATTCCCAGATCCCTTCACAACAGCAGGACTTGTTTGTTTAGCTTTAAGACAAAAACAAATGTAGTAATAACGTTAGCTAGCTAACTCGTTTGTTATGATACATTATAATACGACATGATCTATAACATCGAAATGACCCTAAATCTCTCAGCTAGCCTCACGTTAGCTGCTAACTAACTTGTTGGCTAACTAGTTGCTCACATTACGTTGTTAGCCAATATCGTGTTGTTAGTCAAATGCTGCAAGCCTTACCTGTGAAGCCTAACTTTTTTAGCACGCAACTGATTATTTTTATCATATCTATCATGTCCTCTATTCTTACAGCTGTAAGCTGAACATGACATTTCTGATTTACAAATTGTTGATATTTTCCTTCTTCGTGTGAATTTCCGGCAGACTTAGACGTTGTGTTATGTATTGCTGTCTTTCGAAGGTCTGGGGGGCGTATTGCACATTTGGTCACCCAAAAATAAAAGGGAAAGGTGGAATGGGAAAATCTTAAATTGCACCAGGTCGAAACTCTGCATCAAAGCTCAACAAGACAGACGGGGCTTGATGTTTTTTTTCTTCCTCATTAGTGGTTTTATGACTTGTGGCAAATGAAACGGTTGTGCAACACCGCCACCAACTGGACAGGGTGGAAAAAAGGAAAATAACACCATGTAAAATACCAAGTATGGGAAGCTGCAGCCCAATATGGTGACTAGGGTATGAGCGAGTGGTTGTGTCGAAATGCAGAGGAGCAGTTTTAAAGCCAAAATCCTGCAAATCTACAGATTTTATCATAGGGGGACCTCCAGATAGCATATGATAGCAAAATGTGTAGATTTGCAGGAAATTAGCTTTAAAACTGCAAATTTTATCTCAGCCTCATGGAAAAATAGGAACAAGAGAATGGAATGAGCTATAAAAACAGCACATTGTTTTCTCTACCCCATGGCAACAAGTGTAGAATTGCTGGAAATTAGCTTTAAAACTGCAACATTTTCTCTTGGCCTCATGTCAAAATCTGTAATATAGAATTATAAAACTGCAAATGTTTCCCTCTGCAACATGGCAAAATGTGTTAAAATGGCACATGGAGTAATGAATAGGATTCTGTGTTTAAACTATCTTTAACGTATGTTATTTAGCCGACACTTTTATATACTTCTTTAAATCAGCATTTCCTCATCTCCATCGTAATCGCTCCTCTTTCACACCAGCTGCCGAATTAACCCTGATTCAGATGACCAGTCGACCCATGCTAGAATACGGAGACGTAATTTATAGATCGGCAGGTAAGGGTGCTCTCGAGCGGCTAGATGTGCTTTACAATTCAGCCATCAGATTTGCCACCAATGCTTCTTATAGGACACATCACTACACTCTATACTCCTCTGTAAACTGGTCATTTATGTATACTCGTCGCAAGACACTGGTTTATGCTTATTTATAAAACTCTCATAGGCCTCACTACCCCCTATCTGAGATATCTACTGCAGCCCTCATCCTCCACATACAACACCCGTTCTGCCAGTCACATTCTGTTAAAGGTTCCCAAAGCACACACATCCCTGGGTCGCTCCTCTTTTCAGTTCGCTGCAGCTAGCGACTGGAACGAGCTGGACAGAGCACTCAAACTGGACAGCACTCAAACTGGACAGTTTTATCTCCATCTCTTCATTCAATGACTCAATCATTGACACTCTTACTGACAGTTGTGGCTGCTTCGCATGATGTATTTTTGTCTCTACCTTCTTGCCCTTTGTGCTGCTGTCTGTGCCCAATAGTGTTTTGATACGATAATTATGTTCTCCAGGTACATCACCCAATTTAATTATATAACTCAGTCTGTGAACCAGAATGTGTAAGATCCTGGTCGAATGAAACAGACGGAGCCCAGCTAAATGGCCAAAAGGTTTATTCACGGGAACGTTCTGAAGTCAAGAATACAAATCAATTAATTTTATACTGACTTCTCACGCCCACATTCACACAACCATACGCACACACATTCACACAAACAGACGCACACAATGTCCTGCTACGCACACATTGGCTCACTGCCCAGCCGACAGAGATTAGGGAGACCTTGACCTCCCCGTTCTCTCCCAAATCTCTGGTCAGGTCGGCGCCGAATTTTGCTCAGACAGTCTGTCTTTAAAATACCATAAAAACATACATTAGCTATATTGTTTTACCCTAATTCTGACTAGAATTACACTTATTGATTATAATTTTATACATTCTAATCAATTCCATACAATTATATGATGTCTGCCCAAATGCATTATTAAACAACAATCCACTGTTTGAGCACACACAACTTGAAAACAACACTATCTGTTTTTATTTCATTCCAAAAACGTTTATGACTGAGAAATGTATAAGTATATACACATTATAAACTCTTATTGTTCAAACTTCTTCCCCTAGGAACCTTTTTTCACCCCTACATCAATCTCTTCCTTCACCACCACTTGTTTTCCAACGTCCTTATTATATCCTCCATCTTTTCAGTCCTTGTTTGAAAAGCTTTCTCATTTACATCCAGTTCTTCATGTCCTTGTCTCCTAACCCCTCATGACCTCCAGGGCCACCCTGCAGCTCATGGCCACTCTGCAGCTCACACAGGTGTGGGTGTAGTCCTCCTCCCCAAGTTTCATCTCCTCATATCTCTTCAGCTCTGAGTCCTGGCTGACCGTGCTCCATTGACTGCACTGATTGCACTCCACACGGACTTCCCTTTGAGGTGGCTGGGCATCTAGTATGACAAAGGTCCTTCCTTTTATCCCATTATCCTTCAATGCAAACAGGTTGGTCAAAGCACAAGTCAGTATAAACGCTCAACTAAAATATGATATAATTCAAACCTATTTCTATGTGCATTTTCTTCATTCATTCAATGGGAATCAATAATATGAGTATGTTTTGTTGTAGAAGTGGGACAGTCTAAACATGGGCAGTCTCCAACTTACAGGCAGCTTTCTTGGTGAGGTGGAGACAGACTGAGTCCCTCCGCAGCGCAGCAGAGACAGGGGGATTTGTCTGGTGGTGGGGTGCTCTTTGCAGCAGAAGCTGAACACACTGGCAGCCAGGTAAACATCCCAACGATCAGGATGTTCTTTCACCAAATCTGACACCAACCTGTCCAGGTATATGATGAAAAATGTATTAAAACAAAACACATGCATATTATAACGGGGCGGCAGGGTAGCCTCGTGGTTAGAGCGTTGGACTTGTAACCGAAAGGTTGCAAGTTCATATCCCCGAGCTGACAAGGTACAAATCTGTCGTTCTGCCCCTGAACAGGCAGTTAACCCACTGTTCCTAGGCTGTCATTGAAAATAAGAATTTGTTTTTAACTGACTTGCCTAGTTAAAATAAAAATTAAATAACAAGTCAGCAAGTCAGTTGGGCTAGCATGACATGTGTTCGGATTCAGTAAACTGCCAAAAGATTATTGCAATCATCCCAATTATATTAAGTAGACTATTATCCATAGTATAAGCTTTTAGAATCAGGTGGCTGTGTAGCAAGGTACATTGGAGGACAAACCGGTCTACAAGGGACTTTGTTACTGGATCCAGTGACACTCCCAGAGGACGGTAGAATATGAGTTGGCATGTCAGTTTCTTCAGATCACCCAAAGCCAAGTTGATCTGTAAAATTTAAAAATAGAAGGGGAACTTAACAGGGTTTGAACCAGTTCAGGGAACTGGACCAGAACACAATAACATTTTTGGAGGAACAGAATCAGAACAGGGAACAAAAGTTGTTCCGGAACAGAACCGTTGTTTGAAAACCATGGGTACCGGTTAATAAAGTAATTTTACTTTCCAGGCCCACAAAAAATTGCTACAAAGCGCCTATGCAAAGCCCTCACTCTGTCACTCAGAAACGTATTCCAGTGCCTGCCTGCTCAACATCAAATCAAACTTGATTGTCACATATGCTGAATACAACAGGTGTAGTAGACCTTACAGTGAAACTTTATTTTGCTGGTCAGAATAGTAGAATGGAACTACACAAATTATGGTTTTGTTCAGAGCGAAACAATTGGAAAATAATTTTGGTTCCACCCCCGGTACTTAATATTCATGAGATAACTTAGTGCAAAACTTAATTTCCCCCCAAAACATTTTTATTTGGGGCAGTACAGTAACACTTACATCCATACATGCATGCATGCATCTCTTACCTCTAAAATGTGCTCGAGTCAAACAAGACAGGATTCCAACAGGGAAGCCAAAGCGAGAGATGAGGTCAGAGATTATTTTGGCAATCTCTTTACTGTTGTTGGTCTTCATGGGGTAGGCTTCCATCCATTTGGAGTAGTAGTCCATTACAGTTAGTACAAACTTGTGTCTACTTTTGGTCTCTGGAAATGGTCCCTTCACATCCATTGTCAGCCAATCCCATTTCTCCTTGATCTGGTTCAGATAAAGTCATTTGCAGTTATAATGTGTAGTTATATGCACATCAATTAACATGAGGTAATGGGCTGGGGAATACACACGACAGTAACCCTTTAAGTTGACATGGGTCAAAATAATCTTGTTGCCCGCTGTCCAGAATACAATGGTCTGTCAGAAACCTTACCTTGATTGCGTGCTTGGGGATAAAGATCAGACCTTGCTTTTCTAAAGTTGCAGATGGGATCTGAAATTGTCAGGAGTTCAGTTATTAAAGCACGTGCATGGAAAGGTTTATGGTTATAGAAGACCTTTATAGGATGCTGTAATCATACACGCAACTGGCCCTCGAGGTCTGGGCCTCATCAACATCGTTTTGGTTGGGAGTAACAGTGACACTACTTTTCAACAAGCACCTCCCTGGGATTTTTGAGCAGGTACTGCGCATTAAGCTGTTTGGATGGAAACATTTGGAATATTTGGCAAATGATACATACATGGTTGTTCTGTAAGGAATGATGAGGAGCTCAATCAGCTTCATAATGAGGGCTAACTCACAACTTACTTCTTTAGGCATGTCTTTTACAGCCCAGTCAATACTCTGAAAAACAAATACATACTAAATAAATAAACATGAATTAAATATTTGTTTAAAAAAAATCTTTAAAAAATCTAGATAAGAGTGATATGTACTTTGTACCTGTGGAACACAGTAGTCGTCATGGAAACGACTTGGGTGCCATATACTGTGGTTTAAGTAGGTGGGTGGAGACTTCTCCCGTTGTGTCGACTCTCGGGAACAGGATCCTCTGGAAACTGAAATCACCAGTAGAGGCAATCAAAAAGGGAAATACATATGTGGCAGATCCTTTAGTGTAAACAGCAACACCAATGGAAAACTGGTAGTACAGTTTACATATCCTTTAGTGTAAACAGCAACACCAATGGAAAACTGGTAGTACAGTTTACATATCCTTTAGTGTAAACAGCAACACCAATGGAAAACGGGTAGTACAGTTTACATATCCTTTAGTGTAAACAGCAACACCAATGGAAAACTGGTAGTACAGTTTACATATCCTTTAGTGTAAACAGCAACACCAATGGAAAACTGGTATTACATTTGACATATCCTTTAGTGTAAACAGCAACACCAATGGAAAACTGGTAGTACATTTGACATATCCTTTAGTGTAAACAGCAACACCAATGGAAAACGGGTAGTACAGTTTACATATCCTTTAGTGTAAACAGCAACACCAATGGAAAACGGGTAGTACAGTTTACATATCCTTTAGTGTAAACAGCAACACCAATCGAAAACTGGTAGTACATTTGACATATCCTTTAGTGTAAACAGCAACACCAATGGAAAACTGGTAGTACATTTGATATATCCTTTAGTGTAAACAGCAACACCAATGGAAAACTGGTAGTACAGTTTACATATCCTTTAGTGTAAACAGCAACACCAATGGAAAACTGGTAGTACAGTTTACATATCCTTTAGTGTAAACAGCAACACCAATCGAACCCGTCCTTGGACACTGTGCTATCTAACCTCCAAACGAGCTTCAATGCCATACAACACTCCTTCCGTGGCCTTCAACTGCTCTTAAACGCTAGTAAAACCAAATGCATGCTTTTCAACCGTTCACTGCCAGCACCCGCACGCCCGACTAGCATCACCACTCTGGATGGTTCCGACCTAGAATATGTGGACATCTATAAGTACCTAGGTGTCTGGCTAGACTGTAAACTCTCCTTCCAGACTCATATCAAACATCTCCAATCTAAAATCAAATCTAGAGTCGGCTTTCTATTCCGCAACAAAGCCTCCTTCACTCACGCCGCCAAACTTACCCTAGTAAAACTGACTATCCTACCGATCCTCGACTTCGGCGATGTCATCTACAAAATAGCTTCCAACACTCTACTCAGCAAACTGGATGCAGTTTATCACAGTGTCATCCGTTTTGTTACTAAAGCACCTTATACCACCCACCACTGCGACCTGTATACTCTAGTCGGCTGGCCCTCGCTACATATTCGTCGCCAGACCCACTGGCTCCAGGTCATCTACAAGTCCATGCTAGGTAAAGCTCCGCCTTATCTCAGTTCACTGGTCACGATGGCAACACCCACCCGTAGTACACACTCCAGCAGGTGTATCTCACTGATCATCCCTAAAGCCAACACCTCATTTGGCCGCCTTTTGTTCCAGTTCTCTGCTGCCTGTGACTGGAACGAATTGCAAAAATCGCTGAAGTTGGAGACTTATCTCCCTCACCAATTTCAAACATCTGCTATCTGAGCAGCTAACCGATCGCTGTACATAGTCTATCGGTAAATAGCCCACCCAATTTTACCTACCTCATCCCCATACTGTTTATATTTATTTACTTTTCTGCTCTTTTGCACACCAATATCTCTACCTGTACAAGCCCATCTGATCATTTATCACTCCAGTGTTAATATGCAAAATTGTAATTATTCGCCTACCTCCTCATGCCTTTTGCACACAATGTATATAGACATTTTTTTTCTACTGTGTTATTGACTTGTTAATTGTTTACTCCATGTGTAACTCTGTGTTGTCTGTTCACACTGCTATGCTTTATCTTGACCAGGTCGCATTTGCAAATGAGAACTTGTTCTCAACTAGCCTACCTGGTTAAATAAAGGTGAAATAAATAAAATAATGTTAAACAGCAACACCAATGGAAAACTGGTGTTACATTTTTCATATCCTTCAGAGTAAACAGCAACACCAATGGAAAACTGGTATGACATTTTTCATATCCTTCAGAGTAAACAGCAACACCAATGGAAAACTGGTAATACAGTTACATTTTTTTAATGTTGCATTTCTCACCAAGGTTACTCTTTTCCTCCTTCCGGCTGTTTTCTGAAACTACAAGAACTCAACAATAAAACACAAAGTTCAACTCAACCAACAAAGCCAAAGCACGTTTCAAGAATCCCTCATATGTTAAATTCACAACCGCCAGACTCAGTTTGGTCTAATAGTTTAAATGAAAACAACACACCTGCCTCAATTGACTAAATACCTTTTTTTGTAGGTGACTAGGAAAGGCAAAGATAGTTGGTATTGCATCATCACGTAAACGCACTGTCTGCCCAGTTCTATCCATGCACCTCTCCTCAAAATGCTCTGAGCACAGTAAGGAATGAGGGGTTGGCTGCCAGTCTTTCCATTTCATCTGACCCACCCACTCTTTTATTCGTTTAGGATCACGCTTTGGAAAGCTGTTAACATAGGAAAAATGTTAAAAGAACAAAATGTAAACAACAGGGCAATCTGTGATTGTAACATACATTTTTTGACTTTTAAATTAATTATATATAACCATTGATTCTTGAAGAATATAACTTATAAATGCACCATGAGCTTAGTTCAACTGTCATACCCCATCAGAACCCAAAATATAAGTGTGTAATTGTAAACAAACACTTTATATCCTCACAACATTGCTAAAACTATCATTTTGACATCATGGATGGTCACTCTGGGCAGTCCTTGCATTCATAGCTATGTCTATGAATTTGACAGTCGTTACATTTCTCCAGCCCCATCCCTCATGTATTTACCAAAATCAGTGGCTAGGCTTTGTTATTGTTATAAATGCTAATCGAAAAAGACAGGGATGAAACAGCGAGCACTTAGGCCGGGGTACTAAGGGGTGTTCATTTGCTTAGAAGTTACACGTTCTTTATGATAAGATAAATAACATTTATGTCACATTCGTCTAAATCAAGGTATAGCCGATGTATTACTGGAAATCGTAAGCTAGCTACACAAGCTAACCAAGCACTGTAGCTAACGTAAGCTGACGAGCTAGCTGGCCAAATGTCGACGTTAATCAGATGCTGAAAGCCTACCTGTGAAATGTAACCTTGTTTGTTTTATGTTTAACATTTTTAAACGTATTCCTACAGTTGAAAGCTGAACAACGCCCTGGCATTTTTACTCGGTAGCTAGTTTTAGCTAACAACTATTATACCAAGGAATATAAAAAATAAACAAGGAAGTGACACACAGGAAGTTAACTTTTTTCGGCTTCTTCTTCTGCCACAACACATCTGTAAAGAAGACAGAAAAATGGCGGACCTCAGGAAAATCAGTTCTGGGTCTCTGCCCTATGTAAACGTTTCCCGAAAAGTGTCAGTTCAAGGGAAGATTTTTATCCTACTCTGTATAATATTGGCCGAACCCGGAGGAGCTACCACCCACTGGGTCGTCACTGAAGATGGAAAAATTCAACAGCAAGTACGTTAACGGCCCGTGTTTATAACCGTATGTTGCTAGCTAGGTAACGATTTTAACACATATAGGTAGAACCCGTTTCTTTGACTTTACTGTTGCTAACATTTACTAACACGGCTGAAGGCTCATACTAGCTTGTCAACCATCGATTGCCAATTAACTACTTTTATAAGTTCCTCTCTGGGACTTTTGCTAGCACAGTAATGCAGCAATGCTGACCCCCTAGATAAATAACGTTAGCTAAGTTAGTTAGAGAACGGGGTCTCTGGGTAAGCCAGAATTAACTTACATATTAGCTAGCTCTAACTAGCTAAAGGCATCCAATCATCCTAGAAAATCTGAAATAACGCAATCTAGTGATAGGTGATTGGTAGGTAGTAGGTTGCCAAGCTAGCTAATTAGCTACTGGGCTCAAAGATAATGGGCACAACAGAGCTGACAGACTCAGAGTCGGCACATCCAGCTAACTAGTAGTTCTGATGCAACCAATAGTTTTGACATCCAGCACAATGTCAAAACTCTCTTGGTTGCATCGAAGCTAAGTGAATTGAATGTAAAATTGTGCTTTGGGCTTGATGTAAGCCCATAAATAAAAGGGGTTTATGAAATAAAATATTATTTGATATAACCTTTGTAGCTATACACAACTAATCTAATGTATCCACTTACAAGTGATGTTTAGAAGGACTTTAAATGTTCAGACTATTTAGCCATTGACATTCTGTTCAGCTGTGGCCAAACTATCTAAAACGGATGGATTGGGAAAAAAACAAAGATTACCAACTGCTACTACTACGTAATTACGGTGTCAAATCAGCCAGGTTCCTCTGCCTCAATTCTGTTTTGATGCTGTCTCAATTCACGTGTACTGTGGTCAGCGGATTCAGAGGTCTTTAGTCTTTGGGGTCGAGTCATAGAGTGGAAACAGGTACTGTTTATTTAAAGACTAACATTTTCAGTTTTTTTGCAGGTTGACTCTCCTTTGAATCTTAAACATCCACATGACCTTGTCATCTTCATGCGACAGGAGACCCGTGTCAACTACCTGAAGAAGTTAGAGGTGATGATCATCTTTTAATGACTACCTCACAGTGCTCATAGCCTATTGCTCTACTTCCTGGTTTTACAATGTTAGTCCAAGGCCACTGTGTTAAACATCTATACTGCTGTGCTCTCCCTTACTTGAAAGATGCAATATCTCCAATATTCACAGCTTTTCAATAGTCATTTAATACTCATTGATTATTGAAGAATATATATTGGATCACATCAGATGGGACAACCTGTCTTCCTTTCTTTTGTCCCAGTGAGATATAGCATTGCTTCTAAATCAAGCCACACTGAAAGGTCTGAATCTCATGTCTCTGACCCCTGCTTTGTTCAGAAGCAGCTTGTCGCTCAGAAGATTCACATTGAGGAGAATGAGGACAGGGACACGGGCTTGGAGCAGAGACACTATAAAGAGGATGCCGACTGTGTCATGGCTAAAGTACCCCTGGGAGACTTGGATCTCTACGATGGTACCTACATCTCCCTGGAGAGTAAAGACATCAGGTAAGCCCAGGCTGTGCACTCTTGACCAATCAGTTGGTTGTTACTAATGTGCCCTCACATAACTCATTATCAAGGGGAAGCACTGATAAGGGATGTTGACATATGTCATCAGTGCCGTGTAACGAATCCATTGGTCGCGCTCCAAAACGGCTTCATCTTATCATTGACATTGACCGATGACATGAGTCATTTTTTGGGAGATTTTCAACAATATACACGCATCATGACACTACAGCACAAAACAAAATCAACTTTTATACAAACAAATATATATTTGTTTTAATTTAACATTTATTTAACTACGCAAGTCAGTTAAGAACAAATTCTTATTTACAATGACGGCCTAGGAACAGTGGGTTAGCTGCCTTGTTCAGGGGCAGAACGACATCTTTTTAGCTTGTCAGCTCAGGGATTCGATCTAGCAACCTTTCGGTAACTGGCCCAAGTCTCTAACCACTAGGCTACTTGCTGGTTACTGGCCCATCGCTCTAACCACTAGGCTACCTGCTGGTTACTTGCCCATCGCTCTAACCACTAGGCTACCTGCTGGTTACTGGCCCATAGCTCTAACCACTAGGCTACCTGCTGGTTACTGGCCCAAGTCTCTAACCACTAGGCTACTTGTTGGTTACTGGCCCAAGTCTCTAACCACTAGGCTACTTGCTGGTTACTGGCCCATCGCTCTAACCACTAGGCTACTTGCTGGTTACTGGCCCATCGCTCTAACCACTAGGCTACTTGCTGGTTACTGGCCCATCGCTCTAACCACTAGGCTACTTGCTGGTTACTGGCCCATCGCTCTAACCACTAGGCTACTTGCTGGTTACTGGCCCAAGTCTCTAACCACTAGGCTACCTGCTGGTTACTGGCCCATCGCTCTAACCACTAGGCTACCTGCTGGTTACTGGCCCATCGCTCTAACCACTAGGCTACCTGCTGGTTACTGGCCCATAGCTCTAACCACTAGGCTACTTGCTGATTACTGGCCCAAGTCTCTAACCACTAGGTTACCTGCTGGTTACTGGTCCAAGTCTCTAACCACTAGGTTACCTGCCGCCCACAAATAAACAATGGAAGTATTTACATACTGTCAGAAGTCATTATTAGAACACACAGTGATATTCAAACATTGGAGAACGTAGGGAGTTTACAAGAGGACAAGTATTCTTGATGACACCCTGGTGATGAGAAATCAGCGAAGATTTCTGATAGAATAAACCATGATGGCTTGTCTTTCAAATCTAGATCTGCATGTCCTACATCATCAGGCATTTTAAACAGCTACATGATACAAGTCAACCACTGGTTACCTTTCTCTTCTTGTTCCCCCTCTTCTGCTGGGCACTACACTAATTCTCCCTGGACCTTGACTATGGCTGTTTCTTTCAGCCCTGAGGATTACGTAGATTTTAGGTCCCCTCTACCCCCGGATCTGGAGAAGCCTGACTGTGCCAGAGTATTTGAGCTCCCATATAGTATCCACGGTTTCCAGCATCTCCGGGTGAGTTTGAAGGGGAAACCAAACCCGCTTGTTAATGTGATGACACATACTTGTCTGGATCTGTGCCATATATGTCTATGTTTTCCAGGGCGTGCAGGAACAGGTGAACCTCACATCTCCTCTGCTCTCTAAAGAGGACCCCATTTTTGGCTCCCTGTCCCACAAACTGGGCCGCAGCATGGATGAGGTGGGCCATCGCATCCAGCAGGGCCTGCTGAGGGTACGTTGTGCTCTATCGCCACTCTTCACACTCACCAACACTGTCTGGTCTGTTTTTATTGGTTTATATATAGCTGCATGGAATTACTTTAAACTTTTATGCACTGATTTGGTCAATGTTATAAATGGACAGTCACTGTTCTGGTTTGACTTTCATATAGTTCCCTTCTGATGACCTGTTTGTTGTGTTGTCCAGAACTCCTCATCCTGGGTGCTGTATAACCTGGCGTCGTTCTACTGGAGGATAAAGAATGAGCCCAGGCGGGCGGTGGACTGTGTGATCCGGGCCCTGCACTTCTCACCCAGGTACGAACAAAGGAAAACTCAGCCCCTGGCTTCAGCTTGTCAGGCATCAGGGTCATGTTCATTAGGACACATGATGTAAAGCACTTTGCAATGGAAAACTAAATGAGCCTTTCTTATTGGCCCTAGTATTCCATAATCCTAGTATTCCATAATGTTGTCTGCCCTTTGGTGGCCAATGAACATGTCCCAGCTATGGTTATTCAACATTCAAACAGTGGATCATATATGAGTTTTAAGTCCCATTCTCGTTGTCTGTTGTGTATCCAGGCAGCACAAGGACCTGGCCCTGGTGAACATGGCCAACATCCTGCACAGGGCCCACTTCTCTGCTGACGCTGCCATCGTGGCTCACACTGCCCTGGATTTGACCTCTGACCTTCTCACCAGCCACTACACCCTGGGCAACATCTACGCAGTGAGTTACAGCACCACTAGTAGATGCACTGAATACAACCCAGGAGATAACACGTTAAAGAGATTCCACTTGTTTCCAAGTTGGTTCCTGATGGAATACACACAAGACAGACAAAACCACAGAAAGATAGCTGTACGACATCATCATCTGGTTTCATCAACAGTTGCAGCTCTATCATTCCCTTTGAGGCACCATTCTACATCATGTGTCGTGAAACGGTACTAGCATCTATCAAGAGAAGAGCAGGGGTCCAAGCACTGACCCTTGAGGAACACCGAAGTCAGTTTTTAGGGATGTCTAATGACGATAAAGAAAGCAGGCATTAGGTGATTTAAACCAAATGTAGACTTTAAATAGAACACGTGGTTCTGCAACATTTGTTTCCACTACGTTTTAACATTTCTGGAGGGATGTTGACGTAGACTTGTGTTGGTATTTGTTCACATACAGTCTGCTTTTAATGTTTTCACTACATCGACACTTACAGTAGGA
This sequence comes from Oncorhynchus masou masou, assembly GCF_036934945.1. NCBI lineage: Eukaryota > Metazoa > Chordata > Actinopteri > Salmoniformes > Salmonidae > Oncorhynchus > Oncorhynchus masou. The sequence continues at coordinate 71,231 of NW_027001631.1, forward strand.
TGATACACTGACAGGAGGCTTATACACTAGGCTGATGCACTGACAGGAGGCTTAGACACTAGGCTGATGCACTGACAGGAGGCTTATACACTAGGCTGATACACTGACAGGAGGCTTAGACACTAGGCTGATACACTGACAGGAGGCTTATACACTAGGCTGATACACTGACAGGAGGCTTAGACACTAGGCTGATACACTGACAGGAGGCTTAGACACTAGGCTGATACACTGACAGGAGGCTTAGACACTAGGCTGATACACTGACAGGAGGCTTAGACACTAGGCTGATACACTGACAGGAGGCTTAGACACTAGGCTGATACACTGACAGGAGGCTTATACACTGACAGGAGGCTTAGACACTAGGCTGATACACTGACAGGAGGCTTATACACTGACAGGAGGCTTAGACACTAGGCTAGACACTAGGCTGATAGGCTTGCACTGACAGGAGGCTTAGACACTAGGCTGATGCACTGACAGGAGGCTTAGACACTAGGCTGATACACTGACAGGAGGCTTAGACACTAGGCTGATACACTGACAGGAGGCTTAGACACTAGGCTGATACACTGACAGGAGGCTTAGACACTAGGCTGATACACTAGGCTGATACACTGACAGGAGGCTTATACACTAGGCTGATACACTGACAGGAGGCTTATACACTAGGCTGATGCACTGACAGGAGGCTTAGACACTAGGCTGATGCACTGACAGGAGGCTTATACACTAGGCTGATACACTGACAGGAGGCTTAGACACTAGGCTGATACACTGACAGGAGGCTTAGACACTAGGCTGATACACTGACAGGGGGCTTAGACACTAGGCTGATACACTGACACTTCGATTTTTTTACAAAACTGGAGTATAGCAATAATTTCTCCAACAGTTATGCAGTGAATATGGATGTAGGATGTGACTGCAGTGCTTGTTGGCATGGTTTTCTTCAGGTGCTCAGGAAGTGTATTCCTGCTGATTTATTGTCAATGTTACCGGCCCTGACCTTCAGTTCTCTCTCCATTTATACTAGACGAGTGAATCATCTCTAATAGATTATTTATCTCTGTCTGTCTCTACCTCCTGTCCTCTATCCTCTTTGTCTTTAGATGCTGGGGGAGTATAACCACTCAGTGCTGTGCTATGAGCAGGCTCTCCAGGCCCAGCTGGGTTTTGAGCAGGCCCTGAGGAGGAAGCACGCTGTCCTCTGTCAGCAGAAACTGGAGCAGCGCCTGGAGGCCCAACACAGGTAAAGGCACAGCGCCTCACTGCTCAGGGTGTGGTTAGGATCATAGAGAGTGAGGAACCATTTTGAAGGGGATTTGATGGGAAGGGAAGTATTGTTGTGGACACAGACTTCCTCTTCATGTGGCACAGGTTACAATGCTGAAAATAACCTGAGTCGACAAAATATTATGAACACCTGCTCTTTCCATGACAGACCGACCAGGGAATCCAGGTGAAAGCTGTGATCTCTTATTGATGTCACTTGTTAAATCCACTTCTATCAGCGTAGATGAAGGAGAGGAGACGGGTTAAAAGAAGAATTCTTAAGCCTTGTGACAGTTCTGACATGGATTGTGTATGTGTGCCGTTGAGGGTAAAGACAAAAGATTTTGTCTTTGTGTCAAGAACTGCAATTTATTTTTATTTATTTTACTAGGCAAGTCAGTTAAGAACAAATTCTTATGTTCAATGACGGCCTAGGAACAGTGGGTTAACTGCCTGTTCAGGGGCAGAACGACAGATTTTGTACCATGTCAGCTCGGGAATTTGAACTTGCAACCTTTCGGTTACTAGTCCAATCCTCTAACCACTAGGCTACACTGCCGTCCCTGCTGTGTTTTTCACGCCCAACAGTTTCCTGTGTGTATACAGAATGGTGTACCACCCAAAGGACATCCAGTCAACTTGACACAACTGTGGGAAGCATTGGAGTCAACATGGGTCAGCATCCCTGTGGAACGCTTTCAACACCTTGTAGAGTCCCTGTGGAACGCTTTCAACACCTTGTAGAGTCCCTGTGGAACGCTTTCAACACCTTGTAGCGTCCATGCCCCGACGAATTGAGTCTGTTCTGAGGGCAATGGGAGCCACTCAATATTAGGAAGGTGTTCTTAATGTTTTGTACACTCGGTGTATAACAGCACAGTGACCTGTCAGTAGGCCTCTGGCTAGCTATATGTGTTCTGTCACACCCCCAGGTCTCTGCAGCGCACGCTGAACGAGCTGAAGGAATACCAGAAACAGCATGACCACTACCTGCGCTTTCAACACCTTGTAGAGTCCCAGCACCTTGTAGAGGCCCTGGACAAATACAAGCTACTGCAGGAAGAGCAGATCCTCCGCAACATCATCCACGAGACCCAGATGGCCAAGGAGGCACAGCTGGGTGAGATACTATACACGCACGCACGCACGCGCACGCACGCACGCACACTCACACGCAATATATACTCACAGCAATATATACTCACACACACACACTTGCACACAATATATACGCACACACACTCACACACAATAAACACACACACTCGCACACAATATACACACACAGTCACATGCAATACACACACTTGAACATTTTGATTTGAGTTTTATATAAATGAATATGTCCATTTAGAGATGGGCAGTTAATTCTGTCTATTCACCTTGGTAAACATAAAATAGTGCATCAATAATGAGTTGTTTTGTTCAGGCAACCACCAGATGTGTCGTCTGGGCCAACAACAGAGCAGCCTGTTCTGCCCCTTGACCTGCCGGTGCGTTATCACCGTGGAGACCTGTTTGAGCACGTCCACCACATCCAGTTTGGAGAGGAGGTCTCTGTGGCGGGCAGCGTTGCTCTGGTGTCGGAGCCAAGCACCAACCAGACCACCAGCTCACACCTCCACCCCTCTGTGTCCGGAGACCCTGAGCCTGCAGCCCTCTGGGGCCACCAGGCCTCCCCACCGAAGTGAGTTCAAACTGTGTGTGTGTGTGTGGCAGGATTTATTAGTGTGTGTGGATAGTGGGCTTTGTGCTGTGTTTGGCAGGACAGTCTAAAGGTTCTGTGGAGTTGACTGCGTGTGTTTTGTCTGTAGGACATTCAGAGGCTGCTGTGGCCTCGGAGGGCAGACTGTGCTGATGAGTTTCCTGTCATCCCCCCGCCCACCTACTACCCACCTTCTACCTCCCACCTGAGACACAGGGCCCCAGGTTAGTGTGTTAGACGCTGGGCCCCGGGTTAGTGTGTTAGACAGCTGGGCCCCGGGTTAGAGTGTTAGACGCTGGGCCCCGGGTTAGCGTGTTAGACGCTGGGCCCCGGGTTAGTGTGTTAGACACTGGGCCCCGGGTTAGTGTGTGGAGACGCTGGGCCCCGGGTTAGTGTGTTAGGACGCTGGGCCCCGGGTTAGTGTGTTAGACACGCTGGGCCCCGGGTTAGTGTGTTAGACACAGGGCCCCGGGTTAGTGTGTTAGACACAGGGCCCCGGGTTAGTGTGTTAGACACTGGGCCCCGGGTTAGTGTGTTAGACACTGGGCCCCGGGTTAGTGTGTTAGACGCTGGGCCCCGGGTTAGTGTGTTAGACGCTGGGCCCCGGGTTAGTGTGTTAGACACAGGGCCCCGGGTTAGTGTGTTAGACACTGGGCCCCGGGTTAGCGTGTTAGACACTGGGCCCCAGGTTAGCGTGTTAGACACAGGGCCCCGGGTTAGTGTGTTAGACACAGGGCCCCGGGTTAGTGTGTTAGACACAGGGCCCGGGTTAGTGTGTTAGACACAGGGCCCCGGGTTAGCGTGTTAGACGCTGGGCCCCGGGTTAGCGTGTTAGACGCTGGGCCCCGGGTTAGCGTGTTAGACGCTGGGCCCCGGGTTAGCGTGTTAGACGCTGGGCCCCGGGTTAGTGTGTTAGACACTGGGCCCCGGGTTAGCGTGTTAGACGCTGGGCCCCGGGTTAGCGTGTTAGACACTGGGCCCCGGGTCAGCGTGTTAGACACTGGGCCCCGGGTCAGCGTGTTAGACACTGGGCCCCGGGTCAGCGTGTTAGACACTGGGCCCCGGGTCAGCGTGTTAGACACTGGGCCCCGGGTCAGCGTGTTAGACACTGGGCCCGGGTCAGCGTGTTAGACACTGGGCCCCGGGTTAGCGTGTTAGACACTGGGCCCCGGGTTAGCGTGTTAGACACTGGGCCCCGGGTTAGCGTGTGCCAGGTTGTTTGTATATGCTACCTTTTTGTGCCAGTTTCTAACATGGTGTGTGTTGTATCTTGAAGCCGTGTGTGTGCTGGACGATTGTGTTGACTCGTAGAGCCTCTTCCTCAGCATGGTTTGCGTAACATGTATGATATGACATTCATGTATTTGCTAATCTGTGTTCAGCCTCCAGACGGTGCTGTACGGTACCGGACCCCCTCCCTCCTCCCTGGCTTCTCCAGACTGTGGCCCTGTGCTCCAGCCCCCTCCAGCTGACCTGCCTGCTTCTGTGGGCTGGACCTTGGAGGACAAGGAGCTGCCAGACCCCCACGCCACCCAGGTCAGTGCGTGTGTTGGATAGGTGGTCTGTAACATCAACATATTTTAGAGACTGGACTTTGGATTCAATACAATACCATCTTTATTAATCCATTATACAGAGACAACAGAAATGTGTTTTCTGTCACAGTACCCATCTTCACCACTGGGAGCACCACTGAGTCAGCCACAGAGCTGCCCCACTGGAGCAGGGTTGAAGTGTGTCACTGTGCGCTGATCCTGTGTGTGTGTGTGTGTGTGTGTGTGCAGGTACTGCTGTCTCGCAGCAGAGGCTGGAGTTTGGAGCAGGCTGGTGCCAGTATAGCCCGAGCCATGAAGAAGGTGAGCGCCGTAGAACAGAGAAGCGTCGTTTCATATCAGAAATATCCTCCACTACTGTCCTGAGAAATGCGATGGCTTTGGGCTGTTCTGTCAGAATAAACAGCCACAGTTGTAATAGGAAATGATCCGTCTTCAGACCGTGTAAATCCTCCTCTCCTCCAGGATAGCGCCCCTGGCTGGTTGCTCCAGAACGAGGCGGCGTTGTTCTGGCGGGCGAAGGGTAACGGTACCAGCTCGCTGCAGTGTCTGCGCCACTCCCTGGCCTCGGCTCCGCCCACCCAGCGCCACCTGCCCCTCGTCAACGCTGCCAATCTGCTTCTGCGCCACGGCCTCAGCGCGCACGCACACACTCTGCTGGAGGACGCCCTGGCACTCAACGCCTCTGAGGTACACACACTTTTAACTACTTTATTTAAATCCACAAATCACATTACATTCGAGAAGGATGGAAACATTTCAAAGGTCTTTGTATGCGTGGCCACTGAAGGATACAGAAAGCACCTTGTTCTTCAGACAGCCGACAGGAACAGCTGACAAAGAGCAGTTCCTAGCCCGCTGCTTTGCTCCAGTCTTAGGCAGGCCTGCAGGCCACGCACTGTTAGGTGTTGTACCTGGCTGAGACTGCCAAATATCAGGACTAGTTACAGCTTGCAGCTATATCTGAGGCTGTTCTAGTAGGATACGGTGGACTGGTATTTCAGCAATGGTCTGCTCCACGTAACAATCAAATCACACTCTGCTGGAGGACGCCTTGGTTCTCAACACCTCCGAGGTGTACACACACACACACACACTCCTTTTCTTACATTCATGTTCCTGTTCTTGCATGACATATATCCCGAGTGGCGCAGCGGTCTAAGGCACTGCGTCTCGGCGCAAGAGACGTCACTACAATCCCGGGTTCGAATCCAGGCTGTATCACATCTGGCCGGGATAGGGAGTCCCATAGGGTGGCGCACAATTGGCCCAGCGTTGGCCGGGGTAGGCCGTCATTGTAAATAAGAATTTGTTGTTGTTTGACTTGCCTAGTTAAATAAAGGTTAAATTAAACCAGTTATAAAATGTCATACAGCACCCTTAGGAGTTGTCCACAGTGTCCTCTAATGGGATGTAATGATGTCCACAGTGTCCTCTAATGGGATGTAATGATGTCCACAGTGTCCTCTAATGGGATGTAATGATGTCCACAGTGTCCTCTAATGGGATGTAATGATGTCCACAGTGTTCTCTAATGGGATGTAATGATGTCCACAGTGTTCTCTAATGGGATGTAATGATGTCCACAGTGTTCTCTAATGGGATGTTATATAATGATGTCCACAGTGTTCTCTAATGGGATGTTATATAATGATATCCACAGTCTGGTCCCAATGGGATGTTATATAATGATATCCACAGTATGGTCCTAATGGAATGTTATATAATGATATCCACAGTATGGTCCTAATGGGATGTTATATAATGATGTCCACAGTATGGTCCTAATGGGATGTTATATAATGATATCCACAGTATGGTCCCAATGGGATGTTATATAATGATATCCACAGTATGGTCCTAATGGGATGTTATATAATGATATCCACAGTATGGTCCCAATGGGATGTTATATAATGATATACACAGTATGGTCCTAATGGGATGTTATATAATGATATACACAGTATGGTCCTAATGGGATGTTATATAATGATATCCACAGTATGGTCCCAATGGGATGTTATATAATGATATACACAGTATGGTCCCAATGGGTTGTTATATAATGATATCCACAGTATGGTCCCAAGTTTGGTCCTAATGGGATGTTATATAATGATATCCACAGTATGGTCCTAATGGGATGTTATATAATGATATACACAGTATGGTCCCAATGGGATGTTATATAATGATATCCACAGTATGGTCCTAATGGGATGTTATATAATGATATCCACAGTATGGTCCTAATGGGATGTTATATAATGATATACACAGTCTGGTCCCAATGGGTTGTTATATAATGATATCCACAGTATGGTCCTAATGGGATGTTATATAATGATATACACAGTATGGTCCTAATGGGATGTTATATAATGATATACACAGTCTGGTCCTAATGGGATGTTATATAATGATATCCACAGTATGGTCCTAATGGGATGTTATATAATGATATCCACAGTATGGTCCTAATGGGATGTTATATAATGATATCCACAGTATGGTCCTAATGGGATGTTATATAATGATATCCACAGTATGGTCCTAATCCACAGTATGGTCCTAATGGGATGTTATGTAATGATATCCACAGTATGGTCCTAATGGGATGTTATGTAATGATATCCACAGTATGGTCCCAATGGGATGTTATATAATGATATCCACAGTATGGTCCTAATCCACAGTATGGTCCCAATGGGATGTTATATAATGATATCCACAGTATGGTCCCAATGGGATGTTATATAATGATATCCACAGTATGGTCCCAATGGGATGTTATATAATGATATCCACAGTATGGTCCTAATCAGTATGGTCCCAATGGGATGTTATATAATGATATCCACTGTATGATCCTAATCCACAGTATGGTCCCAATGGGATGTTATATAATGATATCCACTGTATGATCCTAATGGGATGTTATATAATGATATCCACAGTATGGTCCTAATCCACAGTATGGTCCTAATGGGATGTTATATAATGATATCCACAGTATGGTCCTAATGGGATGTTATATAATGATATCCACAGTATGGTCCTAATCCACAGTATGGTCTTAATGGGATGTTATATAATGATATCCACAGTATGGTCCTAATGGGATGTTATATAATGATATCCACAGTATGGTCCTAATGGGATGTTATATAATGATATCCACAGTATGGTCCTAATGGGATGTTATGTAATGATATCCACAGTATGGTCCTAATGGGATGTTATATAATGATATCCACAGTATGGTCCTAATGGGATGTTATATAATGATATCCACTGTATGGTCCTAATCCACTGTCTGGTCCTAATGGGATGTTATATAATGATATCCACAGTTTGGTCCTAATGGGATGTTATATAATGATATCCACAGTATGGTCCTAATGGGATGTTATATAATAATATCCACAGTATGGTCCCAATGGGATGTTATATAATGATATCCACAGTATGGTCCTAATCCACAGTATGGTCCTAATGGGATGTTATATAATGATATCCATTCTAATGACTGTTTCCCTGCTCTCCTCTGGTCCCCTGGCAGCCCCACACTCTCCTGAGCCTGGTGAGCGTGAATTTGGCCCAGGGCAACGTGACGGGCGCCCTGGACCTGTTCCGCCAGACCCTGGCTCTCTCTGCCAGTTGTGCCCAGTGCCGTGCCAGCCTGCCCCTTCTGCGATGCCTGCAGTTCTACCCCTTCCTATACAACCTGCAGCGCTCGCCATGTCCGCGTGAGTGCCCCGGTTCACCTCTCATGCCATACTTTATTGTCCATTGTTGTGGAAATTAATTTGGGAGGACTGGGATAAGTCGTACTTGGCTTATTTTATTGTCAGTACCAACCTTCCCCTTTTGACCTCTGTCTGTCTTGTGTAAGTGGTGACAGTGTTGTAAATTCAAACTTTGACCCCTGTCTGACTATCTTGTCTAGAGGCTTTAATATTAATCAGGTGATCAGCTGTAGTATTGGAGATAGACCTGGAATCTATCTGCAGTCCGCCCTCTGGTTTCTCTCTTTCTGTGTCTCTCTCTCTTTCTGTGTCTCTCTCTCTTTCTGTGTCTCTCTTTCTGTGTCTCTCTGTCTTTCTGTGTCTCTCTCTTCTGTGTCTCTCTCTCTTTCTGTGTTTCTCTCTTCTGTGTGTCTCTCTCTTTCTGTCTCTCTCTCTCTCTCTTTCTGTCTCTCTCTCTCTCTTTCTGTGTCTCTCTCTGTCTCTCTCTCTCTGTCTCTGCTCTCCTCTGTCTCTCTCTTCTCTGTCTCTCTCTCTCTGTCTCTCTCTCTCTTCTTTCTGTGTCTCTCTGTGATTTGTGTCTCTCTCTCTCTTTCTGTGTGTCTCTCTCTCTCTTTCTGGTGTCTCTCTCTCTCTTTCTGTTCTGTCTCTTTCTGTGTGTCTCTCTCTCTTCTCTTTCTGTGTCTCTTCTTTCTGTGTCTCTCTCTTTCTCTCTTTCTGTCTCTCTCTCTCTCTTTCTCTCTTTCTCTTCTCTCTTTCTCCTTTCTGTGTCTCTCTTTCTGTTTCTCTCTAGAATGTGGAGTCTCTCTCTCTCTCTCTCTCTTTCTGTGTCTCTTTCTGAGGAAAGTGTTTTAAGTGGAGTGGAAATGTTCCTCTCAATAATTGAAGCTGTTATAAATAGTCCAGCTGCTGCTGCTTTTTAAAAAGTCTATATCTGCCAATCAGACGCCAACTCTCTCACCATGTTTAGAACCTCCACACACACACTTTCTATGTAGAGGTGAAAAGGTGCAGGGTTACAAGAGAGACCCGTCTCCACTATGATGTCCAGTTCTGGTTTCTGTATTTGTTGCTTGAACGTCCTGCACATGGTTGGAAGGTCAGTGTGTGTGTGCTGATGGCTGCTTGTGTGCTGTGTGTGTGTGTGTGTGTCAACAGAGGGTGCTTTGTGTGTCGGTGAGGAGGATGTGACTCTACATCTAGATGAATGGGAGGCTGGCAGTAGACAGAAGCAGCAGGAGGACCCCACCACCACAGCTGCCCAGGCTCTGCCTGTCTCCACAGTGGAGGAGGCCCTCCTGTTTGAGAGTAAGACCCTTGTGATTTGGACTATGTATGAAATCAAATGAACAGAACTGTTCATGGAGTTATGCTCAAACATCTGGTTCTGTTCATTAGGGCACTGTAGCAAAACGTTTTGCAATGGAAAAACTACATGTCATGTTAAACCCTCCCTGTTTCTGTCCGTTTTCTTCCGTTTGGTACCTAATGAACAGGACCCTGCCTTTCTGTTTGTAACAGAGGTGGTGCTGGACAGTAACGGCTCTGGAGAGGCAAGCCAACAGCCTGGAGGAGGAGAGAGGGATGAGGAGGAGTGGCAGCTGAAGGAGGAGCTGATGGGGGCCTTCGAGGGGGCTCTGGACGTAGGGGGCAAGCGGGGCGACCTGAGGGGCATCCGCGTGCTGAAGAACGACCGGGTGATGGGAGCGGACCGGGGCGGAGGAGGGCCATGCTGTCCGGGAACTGATGAGGATGACAGACAGGGGGCTGAGTGGGTAGGTGTCCTTGTCCTGAGTAACTACCATGATGTAATATAGAGACAGACAGGGGGCTGAGTGGTACATGTCCTGTCCTGAGTAACTACCATGATGTAATATAGAGACAGACAGGGGCTGAGTGGTACATGTCATGTCCTGAGTAACTACCATGATGTAATATAGAGACAGACAGGGGGCTGAGTGGTACATGTCCTGTCCTGAGTAACTACCATGATGTAATATAGAGACAGACAGGGGGCTGAGTGGTACATGTGTCCTGTCCTGAGTAACTACCATGATGTAATATAGAGACAGACAGGGGGCTGAGTGGTACATGTCCTGTCCTGAGTAACTACCATGATGTAATATAGAGACAGACAGGGGGCTGAGTGGTACATGTCCTGTCCTGAGTAACTACCATGATGTAGTATAGAGACAGACAGGGGGCTGAGTGGTACATGTCCTGTCCTGAGTAACTACCATGATGTAGTATAGAGACAGACAGGGGGCTGAGTGGGTAGGTGTCCTGTCCTGAGTAACTACCATGATGTAATATAGAGACAGACAGGGGGCTGAGTGGGTACATGTCCTGTCCTGAGTAACTACCATGATGTAGTATAGAGACAGACAGGGGGCTGAGTGGGTAGGTGTCCTGTCCTGAGTAACTACCATGATGTAGTATAGAGACAGACAGGGGGCTGAGTGGTACATGTCCTGAGTAACTACCATGATGTAATATAGAGACAGACAGGGGGCTGAGTGGGTAGGTGTCCTGTCCTGAGTAACTACCATGATGTAATATAGAGACAGACAGGGGGCTGAGTGGTACATGTCCTGTCCTGAGTAACTACCATGATGTAATATAGAGACAGACAGGGGGCTGAGTGGTACATGTCCTGTCCTGAGTAACTACCATGATGTAATATAGAGACAGACAGGGGGCTGAGTGGTACATGTCCTGTCCTGAGTAACTACCATGATGTAATATAGAGACAGACAGGGGGCTGAGTGGGTAGGTGTCCTGTCCTGAGTAACTACCATGATGTAGTATAGAGACAGACAGGGGGCTGAGTGGTACATGTCCTGTCCTGAGTAACTACCATGATGTAATATAGAGACAGACAGGGGGCTGAGTGGTACATGTCCTGTCCTGAGTAACTACCATGATGTATAAAAAGTTCTGTCCAAACAGTAGCCAGGCCCCAGCCCAACATCCCCCCCCCTCTCTGTGTTCCTGGTCCTCCACAGATCACATTCCAGGTGAAGCGTGTGAGGAAGCCCAAGGCGGACAGCCCTGAGGTCTGGGGCAGTGCTGAGGACACCCTGCAGGGGGAGACACTGCTCCCTGGAGGCCACTCTGTCCTGGAGATCAGTGGCCCCACCATCCCGTCCCCTGGGCCCTCAGGTAATAAACAGCCTGCATGCTCACAGACAAACTCACAGTAACAATCTCTATTGTATTTACTTGACTCCTCGTGTCCTCTCGCCGCCTCCTCAAAACCCATTGGAGAAGAAGGCCAGTTGGGAGGGACCTCAACTTTAACATCCAATGGGTTCTGAGAAGGATGCGAGGAATCAAGGAAATACAATTTGAGATTCTCCCATAAAGACAGTTATTTTAGTCATCATCATTGAAGAAAGTGTGTGTGTGCAGGGCGATGGAGGGACTACACCGGTCTGGGCTGGCCGGGGCCAGAGGAGTGCCAGAGAACACGCAGGGTCGACCTCACCACCGTGGCCAGTACCTGGCTGGCCGTGTCTGCCAAGAACATCGAGTCAGTACCAACCTTCCCCTTTGACCTCTGTCTGTCTTGTGTAAGGGGTTAGGACAGTGTTGTAAATTCAACCTTTCAACTCTGTCTGGTTATAACATAACTATATATAGTGTGTGACAGTGGTTTCCCAACCCTCCCCTGGGAATCTACCTCCCGGTCCACATTGTTCCAACCCTCCCCTGGGGAATCTACCTCCCGGTCCACATTGTTCCAACCCTCCCCTGGGGAATCTACCCCCGGTCCACATTGTTCCAACCCTCCCCTGGGGATTCGACCTCCCGGTCCACATTGTTCCAACCCTCCCCTGGGGAATCTACCTCCCGGTCCACATTGTTCCAACCCTGCACTGACAGCTGATTCAACTAACTAATAAACTAGTAAAATGTTGACTGCCACTGAAGTCAGTTTGGATTCACTTTATTAGGACTTAAAGGGATAGTTGAAGATTTAAACTCTTAAAAAAATATATATATTTACACTGTTAAGATGAACTCTTGGATACCATTTGTATGTCTCTGTGCCATATGAAGCACGGTCGTGTCTGGAGCCATTGCTCACTAGCCCAGTGACAGGAAGTCTACTGTAGCAACTAGCATAAAACTACCCTCAACTTCCTTCAAACTGTACACATAACATTGGTAACCATGACTTCATCTGACTCTGGCGAAGGAGGAGTTCAAAATTTTGGCAAAATAAATATCTTCTTTACATCCAAAGCCACTTTTTAATTAGAAAAATGTCTAAAGTTCTATTCCCCCCTCCCTCGCTGTTCTCTCGTTTCCCCCCTCCCCCGCTGTTCTCTCGTTTTCCCCTCCGCTGTTCTCTCGTTTCCCCCCTCCCTCCGCAGCATCACAGAACACATAGACTTCACCACTCCACTCCAGGAGCCTGCGGTGGAGCCATTGTGCAACGCCAACCTGGCTGCCAGCATGCACACCCTGGACCACCTGGCTGGCGTGGCCAACCGCGCCGCCATCCACTACACAACTCAGAGAGGTAGGGAGAGAGTCAACTCAGAGAGGTAGGAGACAGAGAGAGACTACTCTGAGAGGGAGGGGGCAGGAGAGTACTCTGAGAGGGAGGGGGCAGAGAGTCTACTCTGAGAGGGAGGGGGCAGGAGAGTACTCTGAGAGGGAGGGGGCAGAGAGAGTCTACTCTGAGAGGGAGGAGAGAGTCTACTCTGAGAGGGAGGGGGCAGAGAGAGTCTACTCTGAGAGGGAGGGGGCAGAGAGAGTCTACTCTGAGAGGGAGGGGGCAGAGAGAGTCTACTCTGAGAGGGAGGGGCAGAGAGAGTCTACTCTGAGAGAGGAGAGGGGAGAGAGTCTACTCTGAGAGGAGGGGCAGAGAGTCTACTCTGAGAGGGAGGGGGCAGAGAGAGTCTACTCTGAGAGGGAGGGGCAGAGAGAGTCTACTCTGAGAGGGAGGGGGCAGAGAGAGACTCTGAGGGAGGGGCAGAGAGAGTCTACTCTGAGAGTCTACTCTGGAGGGGGCAGAGAGAGTCTACTCTGAGAGGGAGGGGGCAGAGAGAGTCTACTCTGAGAGGGAGGGGGCAGAGAGAGTCTACTCTGAGAGGGAGGGGGCAGAGAGAGTCTACTCTGAGAGGGAGGGGGCAGAGAGAGTCTACTCTGAGAGGGAGGGGCAGAGGGAGTCTACAGAGAGAGTCTACTCTGAGAGGGAGGGGGCAGAGAGAGTCTACTCTGAGAGGGAGGGGGCAGAGAGAGTCTACTCTGAGAGGGAGGGGGCAGAGAGAGTCTACTCTGAGAGGGAGGGGGCAGAGTTTCTCACATCTCACCAGTCTCTATCATTTCACTGTTCTGCCATGATCCTCAACCAGATATCCGTTTGTCATTCAGGTTCTACAGAATCTGGGCAAAGATAAGTTCTCCCCTCAGTCCTTTGAGCAGGTGGGCACGCGCATCGCCAAGGTCTTGGAGAAGGTAGGTGTTTGTGGAGGTGGCAGCTTCCCGTCAGGCTATTCTACAACCCTGTTTCACCCAAATCACAGCATCTTCTGGCAGTATAAAGATCAATAAAATCCTGCAGACAAATGAAAGTCTCTCCTCTCCTGAGCAGAACCAGACATCGTGGGTCTTGTCCAGCATGTCTGCTCTCTACTGGAGGGTGAAGGGTCAGGGCAAGAGGGCCATCGACTGCCTACGCCAAGCCCTCCACTACGCCCCGCACCACATGAAGGTAACATGGACTGAGACTTGCCCAATAATAACACACACGTTTGTTTTCCTTTGCAAAACCTCTTTCTACTGTGTGAACTGCTGAACATGACCCTGTGCTTTAGGGCTGTGTGATGATTCAGTATCTCTCCCTCCTTCCCCGTCCTCCCTCTCAGGATGTACCTCTGATCAGCCTGGCCAACATCTTCCAGAACGCGCGGCTGTGGGAGGACGCTCTGACCGTGGCCCGCATGGCTGTGGAGATCGCCCCGCACTTCGTTGTCAACCACTTCACCCTCGCCAACGTCTACATCGCCATGGTGAGCCCACCACCATGGGAACGGACCAGCATTGTTGTCATGTCCTGGCCATGAGTCGTCTGGTTCAGGGTCTGTCGTCTGGTTCAGGGTCTGTCGTCTGGTTCAGGGTCTGTCGTCTGGTTCAGGGTCTGTCGTCTGGTTCAGGGTCTGTCGTCTGGTTCAGGGTCTGTCGTCTGGTTCAGGGTCTGCCGTCTGGTTCAGGGTCTGCCGTCTGGTTCAGGGTCAGGGTCTGCCGTCTGGCTCAGGGTCTGTCCCGTCTGGCTCAGGGTCTGCCTTGGTCTGGCTCAGGGTCTGGTTCAGGGTCTGTCGTCTGGCTCAGGGTCTGTCGTCTGGTTCAGGGTCTGCCGTCTGGTTCAGGGTCTGTCGTCTGGTTTAGGTGCTTCTGTCCTTCGTGTCAGTGGTTGTGAAGCAGGTTATTTATGCTGGTATTGGTAAGTGTGTGTGTCGTCTGGTTCAGGGTCTGGTTATGCTGGGTCTGTCGTCAGGTTGGGTCTGGTTCCAGGGTCTGTCTGCGTGTCAGGTGGGTGTGTTGAAGAATGCTAATGGTCTGTGTCAAATGATGACATGGGTATAAATTGTGGTAATTTGTGTAAATACTGATCAGTTGTATTTATTATTCCTTGTTCAGGGTCTGCCGTCTGGTGGGTCTGTGTCTGGTGGGTGTGTCCAGGAGGAGTTTGAGAAGGCCATGCGCTGGTATGAGTCCACTCTGGAGCTGCAGCCAGAGTTTGCCCCTGCCAAGTGACCGCCTGAGAACCATCCAGTGTTACCTGCTAACCAAGAAGGACCGGTCTACCCTGAGACTGACTCCACTGGGAGAAGCCCTCAGCACACACCCACCACACACATCAAAAACATAACTTACTGGTTACTCACAAGAAAGCGGTTGTTGGTTTTTTTTTAAGTCATTGCCATATAATTTATGTCCAAAGGAATCGGGGGTTCCATTGAGTGACCTCAGACTCTGGTCGTCTGTCGTCTGGTTCTTGGTCTGTCGTCTGGTTCTTGGTTGGGGGTAAAACCAACCACTTCCATTGGTCAATTCTATTAGGAAGCTTTGGGATGTATCCCGTCATTCAGCCTCCCTGTCCCAGGACTACAGTTTAGAAGCCCATGCATAGTCTCATCACTCTGCCTCCCTGTCCCATAGACTACAGTAAATTGCCCCTGCCAAGGACATCCTGGAGAGAACCATCCAGTGTTCCCCCATAGACTACAGTATAAGAGTCTCAGGACCAGCCTCCCTGTCCCATAGACTACAGTAAATGGAGAGCCCAGCATTGTCTCATCACTCAGCCTCCCTGTCCCATAGACTACAGTATAGAGTCTCATCACTCAGCAGTTGTTGACTTTTTTTTTTTTTTTCATTCAGTCATTCCCATAGATAATTTATGAGCCAAAGCATAGTCTCAGGGGTTCCATTCCTGTCCCATCAGACTCTGTAAATAGAGGGGTAAAACCAACCACTTCCATTCCCATAGACTATTAGGAAGCTTAGAGCCCAGCATATCTCATCATTCAGCCTCCCTGTCCCATAGACTACAGTATAAATAGTCTCATCATTCAGCCTCCCTGTCCCATAGACTACAGTAAATAGAGCCCAGCATAGTCTCATCACTCAGCCTCCCTGTCCCATAGACTACAGTAAATAGAGTCCCAGCATAGTCTCATCACTCAGCCTCCCTGTCCCATAGACTACAGTAAATAGAGTCTCATCACTCAGCCTCCCTGTCCCATAGACTACAGTATAAAGAGTCTCATCATTCAGCCTCCCTGTCCCATAGACTACAGTATATAGAGTCCCATCACTCAGCCTCCCTGTCCCATAGACTACAGTATATAGAGTCCCATCATTCAGCCTCCCTGTCCCATAGACTACAGTAAATAGAGCCCATCATCAGCCTCCCATCATTCAGCCTCCCTGTCCCATAGACTCCCTGTCCCATAGACCCAGTATATAGAGTCCCATCATTCAGCCTCCCTGTCCCATAGACTACAGTATATAGAGCCCAGCATAGTCTCATCACTCAGCCTCCCTGTCCCATAGACTTCAGTAAATAGAGCCCAGCATAGTCTCATCATTCAGCCTCCCTGTCCCATAGACTACAGTATATAGAGCCCAGCATAGTCTCATCATTCAGCCTCCCTGTCCCATAGACTACAGTAAATAGAGCCCAGCATTGTCTCATCACTCAGCCTCCCTGTCCCATAGACTACAGTAAATAGAGCCCAGCATAGTCTCATCATTCAGCCTCCCTGTCCCATAGACTACAGTAAAGAGCCCAGCATAGTCTCATCATTCAGCCTCCCTGTCCCATAGACTACAGTAAATAGCCCAGTCTCATCACTCAGCCTCCCTGTCCCATAGACTACAGTATATAGTCTCATCATTCAGCCTCCCTGTCCCATAGACTACAGTATATAGAGTCTCATCATTCAGCCTCCCTGTCCCATAGACTACAGTATATAGAGTCCCATCACTCAGCCTCCCTGTCCCATAGACTACAGTATATAGAGTCCCATCATTCAGCCTCCCTGTCCCATAGACTACAGTAAATAGAGTCCCATCACTCAGCCTCCCTGTCCCATAGACTACAGTAAATAGAGTCTCATCATTCAGCCTCCCTGTCCCATAGACTACAGTATATAGTCTCATCATTCAGCCTCCCTGTCCCATAGACTACAGTATATAGAGTCCCATCACTCAGCCTCCCTGTCCCATAGACTACAGTATATAGAGTCCCATCATTCAGCCTCCCTGTCCCATAGACTTCAGTAAATAGAGCCCAGCATTGTCTCATCACTCAGCCTCCCTGTCCCATAGACTACAGTAGATAGAGCCCAGCATTGTCTCATCATTCAGCCTCCCTGTCCCATAGACTACAGTATATAGAGTCCCATCATTCAGCCT
The DNA here is from genome assembly GCF_036934945.1 of Oncorhynchus masou masou. NCBI lineage: Eukaryota > Metazoa > Chordata > Actinopteri > Salmoniformes > Salmonidae > Oncorhynchus > Oncorhynchus masou. Next base: position 88,450 of record NW_027001631.1, read on the forward strand.
CCCTGTCCCATAGACTACAGTATATAGAGTCCCATCACTCAGCCTCCCTGTCCCATAGACTACAGTATATAGAGTCCCATCACTCAGCCTCCCTGTCCCATAGACTACAGTATATAGAGTCCCATCACTCAGCCTCCCTGTCCCATAGACTACAGTATATAGAGTCCCATCACTCAGCCTCCCTGTCCCATAGACTACAGTATATAGAGTCCCATCACTCAGCCTCCCTGTCCCATAGACTACAGTATATAGAGCCAGAAGGCTGCTGTTCTGTCTTCAGTGGAGTTGGACTAGGAGGTACAGACAGGACATTGTTTTATTTCATGAATTCATACACATCCTTCCCTCTGTCCTTCATTCCTCAAGGTGTTCACTGAAGAAACTATATGATGTAACTGGAAACCTGCCCAATTCAGTCACAGTATTGAAGGAAGGAAATCTGCTTTTATTTTATGTGTTGTAAGTGGGGCCCCTACGATTCGTCTTTTCTTTAAGGGCTGAGAGTCGTTTAGTTTTTCTGGGGGTGGTGAAACACACCGAAGGGAAGAGTTTATTTGGTTAGGAATCGATCAAGAAGGACAATGCAGTAGTTGATTTACCAGACAGAAATAATCCCATAGATGGTGCTGTTTTTTACATTTATTTTAATTGGTGGTTTTAATTGGAAGAACAGTTGTCATCACACAGTCATTTCTTATGATTAAGAAAAGGTTTGGTAAAGAGACAGAAATGGCTGCTGGTTTGTAACTTGCTGACTAAACGCAGGTTTGCCGGGTCGTGGATCTCAAAACCATTTTACAATTATGGCTCTGCTTAAAAAAATGAATATCGATTGTCTTGTTTTGCCCTTTGTTTTTTTTAATCATTCCTATTTATGTGGGGACCTACAATGAATAAATGAACATGTATTTTTCTGAAAGGAACGTTAAGGCATAGCAGCAACAACAAAAAGTTAACTAATGTGTTTATGTTTGCTCTTTTATTTATAGAAATTATTTGTCAGGGCCAAGAAAAACACGGTTCACTTTTGACCGTTTTTCAAACTGTAAATCTAACTTTTGTGTACAGTATTAAGGCAGTGGGACATAGAAGTTGATTGGCTCATCGTTTGAATGTATCCATTGTCTTCTTACGAACTTCAGACCTCTCTGGGAAATAAAAAGCAAGATGTTTTGATGCCTTGAAACTTAAGTTGAATGGAGGTGGGTTTTGGATTCAGTTTTCTGGGGTCTACTTCAGAGTGCATTTAAACAGAGGTAGTGGTGTGACTGAAACCCATGCCCGAGGCAGCCGTGTGGTGGGGAGACTGAAACCCATGCCCGAGGCAGCCGTGTGGTGGGGAGACTGAAACCCATGCCCGAGGCAGCCGTGTGGTGGGGAGACTGAAACCCATGCCCGAGGCAGCCGTGTGGTGGGGTGACTGAAACCCATGCCCGAGGCAGCCGTGTGGTGGGGAGACTGAAACCCATGCCCGAGGCAGCCGTGTGGTGGGGAGACTGAAACCCATGCCCGAGGCAGCCGTGTGGTGGGGTGACTGAAACCCATGCCCGAGGCAGCCGTGTGGTGGGGAGACTGAAACCCATGCCCGAGGCAGCCGTGTGGTGGGGAGACTGAAACCCATGCCCGAGGCAGCCGTGTGGTGGGGTGACTGAAACCCATGCCCGAGGCAGCCGTGTGGTGGGGAGACTGAAACCCATGCCCGAGGCAGCCGTGTGGTGGGGTGACTGAAACCCATGCCCGAGGCAGCCGTGTGGTGGGGAGACTGAAACCCATGCCCGAGGCAGCCGTGTGGTGGGGTGACTGAAACCCATGCCCGAGGCAGCCGTGTGGTGGGGAGACTGAAACCCATGCCCGAGGCAGCCCGAGGCAGCCGTGTGTGGGGAGACTGAAACCCATGCCCGAGGCAGCCGTGTGGTGGGGTGACTGAAACCCATGCCCGAGGCAGCCGTGCGGTGGGGAGACTGAAACCCATGTCCGAGGCAGCCGTGTGGTGGGGTGACTGAAACCCATGCCCGAGGCAGCCGTGTGGTGGGGAGACTGAAACCCATGCCCGAGGCAGCCGTGTGGTGGGGTGACTGAAACCCATGCCCGAGGCAGCCGTGTGGTGGGGTGACTGAAACCCATGCCCGAGGCAGCCGTGTGGTGGGGAGACTGAAACCCATGCCCGAGGCAGCCGTGTGGTGGGGAGACTGAAACCCATGCCCGAGGCAGCCGTGTGGTGGGGAGACTGAAACCCATGCCCGAGGCAGCCGTGTGGTGGGGAGAAATAATTCTGTTAATGGTGGACAGAGAGGTCTTTGCAACTCCTCTGACTGACAGCACAGCCCTAGGCCCTCCCCCAACCCACTGCTCCCATTAAAAAACATTTGAGTTGCTGTGTTTTAAAGCATAGCTCAGTTAGGGTCCTAAGTGGATGAAGACCTGCGTAACACTACACTTCTGGTTTTGTCATATTCCTAGAATTGCCCTTTTTTAAATGCACCCCTTGTGGCTCTGTGATCATATTCCAAATGAATGGCAGTATTTCACCTTGCTTTTGGCCTGGGGAAAATGATATGGCTTCCTCAGTACTCTACTTGGTGCAGATTGATGCTGTCCAGGTGTACCCCACAACCAGGACATGATGCTCAAATCCAAAAGTGCCAGTGACAATGAGTGTGTTTGCAGAAGTAACAAGATGACTTGCAGGACTGTCCCCTTCCTGATACAATGGATCTTATATGACAGGATCTGTAGCCTCAAGCATCACCCCCATGTTTTTATGTTACCTTTATTTAACCAGGCAAAATCTAATTTTCAATGACTGCCTCGAACAGTGGGTTAACTGCCTATTCAGGGGCAGAATGACAAATATTTACCTTGTCAGCTTGGGGATTCAGTCTTGTAACCTTTCGGTTACGAGTCCAACACTCTAACCACTAGGCTTCATGGCAACCCAGAAGGCACTGCCAAATCAAGGGTAGAAGATGGTGGAACTATATCAGTTTGGGAACTAACACACTCAGAGGCGTCGTTAACCCACTCATATACTGTTCAGTCATTATCAATGACCCGTTAGTCTACATGGGCTAAGGCTTGCCCATAGCCAGAGCCGCAATTCTGCAGAGACCATGTGTTTTGTCTGCAAGTGCTGGAAATAGTGCAAGCACAGTGCGGCCTGCTATTCTTAGCACCCTGTGAGGGAACATGTCAGTTGCAGAGAGGCTGGCACACATGCACAGACTGCTATAAATATAAAGTAAACACTGGAGAATTCATATTGCACAGCACCTTGGAGAGCAACCTCATCGCTAATGGTTGTTAGTCTATTATTGTCCTCAGCACCGCCCCCTTTTTAGAATGTTTCTCAGTTCATATTTAACTCGGGTGGTATTTCTGAACACACACGTCTTGGGTACAGTGTATAAATAACTTGTGTGCAACAAAGCGTGTGAATTTGTCAGGGGGGTGAGAGGAGGACTGGGTGCTCAGTTATGTAATAGACATGTGATGTGAGTGACCAGCACACACACTAACTCTCTCACACACACACACACACACACACACTGCTTTGAATGGAGCTGTGTGACGCTCTGCACCCATTGAGGCTGTAAGAGTGAGATCAGCCAATGGGATGGGGTAGCAGGCAGGCCTATGGCTCAGTTGAGAATGTATTGGCTCGCTGTGTTTTGGTGTGTAACACATCAGATTATGTAACTTTGTTTATAGTCCTTGTTGAAAAAGTAAGTATACAAATAGACTGAGCCTACAAATAGAAACCACAAAAAAAACATCTCGGGACATTTGAACACATGATTATATAAAGGTGAAATAAAAAATAAAAAATGAGCAGAGGTTAGGCAGCCTAGTGGTTTGAGTGTTGGACCAGTAACCGGAAGGTTGTTGGATTGAACAAGGTAAAAATCTGTTCTGCCCCTGAGCAAGGCAGGGCACTGAAGACATCGATGAAGGCAGCCCCCCCCCCCACCTCTCCGATTCAGAGGGGTTGGGAAAAATGCGGAAGACACATTTCAGTTGAATACATTCAGTTGGACAACTGAGTAGGCATCCCCCTTTCCCTTTAAAATGTCTATAGACTACTTGGATTCACAGAGGATCTGGTAGGTAACCTGTGGTGTCTATATATCTATTTAGATAAGAGCACAGCAGTATATGATTGGTTACTCTGGTGTCTATATATCTATTTAGATAAGAGCACAGCAGTATATGATTGGTTACTGTGGTGTCTATATATATATTTAGATAAGAGCACAGCAGTATCTGATAAGTTACTGTGGTGTCTATATATATATATTTAGATAAGAGCACAGCAGTATATGATAAGTTACTGTGGTGTCTATATATATATATTTAGATAAGAGCACAGCAGTATATAATAAGTTACTGTGGTGTCTATATATATATATTTAGATAAGAGCACAGCAGTATATGATAAGTTACTCTGGTGTCTATATATATATATATTTAGATAAGAGCACAGCAGTATATAAGTTACTATGGTGTCTATATATATATATTTAGATAAGAGCACAGCAGTATATGATAAGTTACTCTGGTGTCTATATATCTATTTAGATAAGAGCACAGCAGTATATAATAAGTTACTGTGGTGTCTATATATATATATTTAGATAAGAGCACAGCAGTATATAATAAGTTACTGTGGTGTCTATATATATATATATTTAGATAAGAGCACAGCAGTATATGATAAGTTACTCTGGTGTCTATATATATATATTTAGATAAGAGCACAGCAGTATATAATAAGTTACTCTGGTGTCTATATATATATATTTAGATAAGAGCACAGCAGTATATGATTGGTTACTCTGGTGTCTATATATCTATTTAGATAAGAGCACAGCAGTATATAATAAGTTACTCTGGTGTCTATATATATATATTTAGATAAGAGCACAGCAGTATATAATAAGTTACTCTGGTGTCTATATATATATATATTTAGATAAGAGCACAGCAGTATATGATTGGTTACTCTGGTGTCTATATATATATATTTAGATAAGAGCACAGCAGTATATAATAAGTTACTCTGGTGTCTATATATATATATTTAGATAAGAGCACAGCAGTATATGATAAGTTACTCTGGTGTCTATATATATATATTTAGATAAGAGCACAGCAGTATATGATAAGTTACTCTGGTGTCTATATATATATATTTAGATAAGAGCACAGCAGTATATAATAAGTTACTCTGGTGTCTATATATATATATTTAGATAAGAGCACAGCAGTATATGATAAGTTACTCTGGTGTCTATATATCTATTTACATAAGAGCACAGCAGTATATGATAAGTTACTCTGGTGTCTATATATATATTTACATAAGAGCACAGCAGTATATGATAAGTTACTCTGGTGTCTATATATATATATATATTTAGATAAGAGCACAGCAGTATATGATAAGTTACTCTGGTGTCTATATATATATATTTAGATAAGAGCACAGCAGTATATGATAAGTTACTCTGGTGTCTATATATATATATTTAGATAAGAGCACAGCAGTATATAATAAGTTACTCTGGTGTCTATATATATATTTAGATAAGAGCACAGCAGTATATGATTGGTTACTCTGGTGTCTATATATATATTTACATAAGAGCACAGCAGTATATAAGTTACTCTGGTGTCTATATATCTATTTAGATAAGAGCACAGCAGTATATGATTGGTTACTCTGGTGTCTATATATCTATTTAGATAAGAGCACAGCAGTATATGATAAGTTACTGTACCTGTGATGTCTATATATCTATTTAGATAAGAGCACAGCAGTATATGATTAGTTACTCTGGTGTCTATATATCTATTTAGATAAGAGCACAGCAGTATATGATTAGTTACTCTGGTGTCTATATATCTATTTACATAAGAGCACAGCAGTATATGATAAGTTACTGTGGTGTCTATATCTATTTACATAAGAGCACAGCAGTATATGATTAGTTACTGTACCTGTGATGTCTATATATCTATTTAGATAAGAGCACAGCAGTATATGATTAGTTACTCTGGTGTCTATATATCTATTTACATAAGAGCACAGCAGTATATGATTAGTTACTCTGGTGTCTATATATCTATTTAGATAAGGCACAGGAGAAATATGATCAGTTAAATGTACCTGTGATGTTATATATCTATTTAGATAAGAGCACAGCAGTATTTGTCCTGGTCTGTTCTATCGTCCTGGTCTGTTCTATTGTCCTGGTCTGTTCTATTGTTTCTGTTCTATAATGGTCTGTTCTAGCACATGGTCTGTTCTATATGGTCTGTTCTATCGTCCTGGTCTGTTCTATTATCATGGTCTGTTCTATTGTCCTGGTCTGTTCTATTAGCATGGTCTGTTCTATTGTCCTGGTCTGTTCTATTGTCCTGGTCTGTTCTATCACAATGGTCTGTTCTATTGTCCTGGTCTATTCTATTGTCCTGGTCTATTCTATTGTCCTGGTCTGTTCTATTGTCCTGGTTTGTTCTATTGTCCTGGTCTATTCTATTGTCCTGGTCTCTTCTATTGTCCTGGTCTGTTCTATTGTCCTGGTCTGTTCTATTGTCCTGGTATTCTATTGTCCTTGTCTGTTCTGAAATCTGTTCTATGTAAAATGTCTGTTCTAGTGCCTATGGTCTGTTCTATTGTCCTGGTCTGTTCTATTGTCCTGGTCTGTTCTATACATGGTAAATGGTCTGGTTCTATTACCATGGTCTGTTCTATTGTCTGAGTGTGTCTGGATTCTATTGTCCTGGTCTGTTCTGGTCTGTTCTATTACCTGGTCTGTTCTATTGTCCTGGTCTGTTCTATTGTCCATGGTCTGTTCTATGGTCTGTTCTATTGTCCTGGTCTGTTCTATTACCATGGTCTGTTCTATTGTCCTGGTCTGTTCTATTGTCCTGGTCTGTTCTATTGTCCTGGTCTATTCTATTGTCCTGGTCTGTTCTATTGTCCTGGTCTGTTCTATTACCATGGTCTGTTCTATTGTCCTGGTCTGTTCTATTACCATGGTCTGTTCTATTGTCCTGGTCTGTTCTATTACCATGGTCTGTTCTATTGTCCTGGTCTGTTCTATTACCATGGTCTGTTCTATTGTCCTGGTCTGTTCTATTACCTGGTCTGTTCTATTGTCCTGGTCTGTTCTATTGTCCTGGTCTGTTCTATTGTCCTGGTCTGTTCTATTGTCCTGGTCTGTTCTATTGTCCTGGTCTGTTCTATTGTCCTGGTCTGTTCTATTGTCCTGGTCTGTTCTATTGTCCTGGTCTATTCTATTGTCCTTGTCTGTTCTGGTCTGTTCTATTACCATGGTCTGTTCTAGTGTCCTGGTCTGTTCTATTGTCCTGGTCTGTTCTATTGTCCTGGTCTGTTCTATTACCATGGTCTGTTCTATTGTCCTGGTCTGTTCTATTGTCCTGGTCTGTTCTATTGTCCTGGTCTGTTCTATTGTCCTGGTCTGTTCTATTGTCCATGGTCTGTTCTATTGCCCTGGTCTATTCTATTGTCCTGGTCTGTTCTATTGTCCTGGTCTGTTCTATTACCATGGTCTGTTCTATTACCATGGTCTGTTCTATTGTCCTGGTCTGTTCTATTGTCCATGGTCTGTTCTATTACCATGGTCTGTTCTATTGTCCTGGTCTATTCTATTGTCCTGGTCTGTCCTGGTCTGTTCTATTGTCCTGGTCTGTTCTATTACCATGGTCTGTTCTATTGTCCTGGTCTGTTCTATTACCATGGTCTGTTCTATTGTCCTGGTCTGTTCTATTGTCCTGGTCTATTCTATTGTCCTGGTCTGTTCTATTGTCCTGGTCTGTTCTATTGTCCTGGTCTGTTCTATTGTCCTGGTCTGTTCTATTGTCCTGGTCTGTTCTATTGTCCTGGTCTGTTCTATTACCATGGTCTATTGTCCTGGTCTGTTCTATTGTCCTGGTCTGTTCTATTGTCCTGGTCTGTTCTATTACCATGGTCTGTTCTATTGTCCTGGTCTGTTCTATTGTCCTGGTCTGTTCTATTGTCCTGGTCTGTTCTATTGTCCTGGTCTGTTCTGGTCTGTTCTATTGTCCATGGTCTGTTCTATTGTCCTGGTCTGTTCTATTGTCCTGGTCTGTTCTATTGTCCTGGTCTATTCTATTGTCCTGGTCTGTTCTATTGTCCTGGTCTGTTCTATTACCATGGTCTGTTCTATTGTCCTGGTCTGTTCTATTGTCCTGGTCTGTTCTATTGCCCTGGTCTATTCTATTGTCCTGGTCTGTTCTATTGTCCTGGTCTGTTCTATTGTCCTGGTCTATTCTATTGTCCTGGTCTATTCTATTGTCCTGGTCTGTTCTATTACCATGGTCTGTTCTATTACCATGGTCTGTTCTATTGTCCTGGTCTGTTCTATTGTCCTGGTCTGTTCTATTGTCTGGTCTGTTCTATTACCATGGTCTGTTCTATTGTCCTGGTCTGTTCTATTGTCCTGGTCTGTTCTATTGTCCTGGTCTATTCTATTGTCCTGGTCTATTCTATTGTCCTGGTCTGTTCTATTGTCCTGGTCTGTTCTATTGTCCTGGTCTGTTCTATTGTCCTGGTCTGTTCTATTGTCCTGGTCTATTCTATTGTCCTGGTCTATTCTATTGTCCTGGTCTATTCTATTGTCCTGGTCTATTCTATTGTCCTGGTCTATTCTATTGTCCTGGTCTGTTCTATTGTCCTGGTCTGTTCTATTACCATGGTCTGTTCTATTGTCCTGGTCTGTTCTATTACCATGGTCTGTTCTATTACCATGGTCTGTTCTATTGCCCTGGTCTGTTCTATTGCATGTTAAGCGGATTGAGAACCATGGACAGCGACAAAGCGAGACCTGGGCTTCGTTATGTTGCCTAATGTCACAGCCCTGTAGCAGACCATTTTCATCCTGGAAATAACGTCCAAATATTTTACAATTCACGTGGTCCAATGCATTGTCTTTTGTGGTGACCAAGAGACCCATGCATTTTCAGCAGCCGGTATTCTTTCCAACCGCCCCGCCCTCCTTTCTCGCAAGTTGAATTAATTTGATCCTATTTTTGAAGCTCTGTGTTTCTAAGGGATACCTAATGACGCAATGACGTCAATGCGGGTCAGTAGCACACTGGCATACTGAGGGTTGAGACGGTAGTGTTCAGGAACCGAGCTTTATCAATGAGAGCCTATAAAGCCATGCTTTCAACTTGTTGTAATTAAAGCAAAAAGTATAGTTCAATGGTAAAAATACGACATTATTTGGTTTCATATGAAAATAATGTATTAATATTGTGAGCTTTAACACACCAAGAGGGTAGCAGCGATCTTTTACATATTTACGTCTGGTGCAATATCTTTAACCACAAATGCACAGCCTCATGTGTGTCCTCCTAAAACCCCGCTCAACACACACGCACACACACACAGTGAACGTCTTCGTCTAGATGCGAGGTGATCTATATAGCTATAGGCTAATGTAGGCTACATTCCTCCTTTGACCAACTCTTCCCACAAGGAACTTACCATAGTCACGGAGCCACTGGTTGCGCAGTGAATTAGAGTTGTGCCATTTGAGAAGGTATGTGATTTCTCCGTTAAAAGGTGGGACGTTCTCTCTGTTGTGAGACTTCAAACCACAGTTTAAATTAGTACATTACTGGTGCCGTTTCCAAAAATATATTATCCTTGATGTGTGGGAGATATGTACCGGTGAGGAGATACGAGGGATACGGTGATTTGTGAACGCAAACAGGCAAGGTATCGGACAAAGAAAACAGAGAACCGTGCAGGCTGGACTATTTGTGAAGAAGCTGGAAATCCTATTTTCAGTTTGTGTCTCTGCTCGGTTTCACTGATAGCTGCAGGGCTTCATACGGGTAAAAGCAACACATAGGTAACCTGCATCTAATAAACAGTCAACTGCTGTGCACATCACATGATATGTAAGTTTACTGTTTTCACTTTTAGTCAACTTCCCCTCATTGCCATTCAATCATTCATTTGTTCTATATGATTCGGCCCAGTTGCCGCCCTTCTCTGTCACGACCGTCACACATGTAGCTGTGTGTAGCCTGTATTTTAGTTCTATGGGCATGTTGTATTGTATGCTTTAAACGAGGTATTTTGGCCTGTAACTATCTACACATTCGCTATGCCCAATGGACAATAAGCGGAGACAATTCTACATTTAAACTGTCACATGTGCGGTAATAGCTGATCTGGAGATTAGGGGATAGTGTTGAATTATGATTATTTTTTCGATGTCTTTTTCATGTGGCAACAGGACAGAGACATTTTGTATGGTGTGTTATCCTTACAGTTTTGTACGTTTTACCTATGAAGTCAAATGTTGAGGTCCACGGTGCTGCTAGTGTGGTCCTTTTTTCACCTATATTGACTAATTGATGTCATTGATTGACCGTGGAAACACGTGGTATCCCAGGTCTACATCAGTTAGATGAAGGATGAAAAACATGCATTATGTGGTCCACGAGGCCCGGATTTACTCAGTCCTATTGCATGGGAAGCAGTTCAGAACCAGACCGTTCCTGTTGCACAGGAAGGAGTTTCAGAACCATGGACAGCGCATGTTGTACATAGTTGTTTCAGAACCATGGATAGTGCCTGCTGTACACGAATGATTATCAGAACCATGGACAGTACCTGCTGTACAGGAATGATTTTCAGAACCATGGACAGTGCCTGCTGTACACGAATGATTTTCAGAACCATGGACAGTACCTGCTGTACACGGAAGTGTTTTCAGAAACTATTGGCTGTATTTACACAGGCAGCCCAAATATGATATTTTTCCACTAATTGGTATTTTGACCAATCAAATCAGCTTATTTGACAATAATTGGTATAAGCCTGTGTAAAGGCAGCCTTAGACAGCAACAAGACAAAGCCATTTACCGTTTAGATATAGCGATCAACATTGACATAGAAATGTATAATCAACATTCTAGAACCTCTCTGATCATTCAGTTCTATACATTACATTTGTATTTGTCGACCTCTACAAGAGTCAACATTGTTTCTAGCCTTATCATTAGAGAAAGGCAGTGGCACCAAGATATAGACCCTCTCTGATCAGAACTATTGCTTTTACACCTGCATCACGTATCTCTTACAATTCCACATATATGCATATAAATCTGACCTACGACCTTACCAGACCTTAAATGTAAGTTGCAGCTAGGACATTGCCGGATGTTGGACATTACAGCACACAATCAATATTAACCCAAAATATATATTGCACTGCATACAGGCTATATGTTCATTCCAAATCGACCCCAGGTCTTCATACAAATGTCATGTAGCCCTCAGATGTGGAAAGGTCAGGTAGGCCTTTACGTGGTGGCAATTGTTCGATTAACTCCGCAAGCCATCATCCATACATAAGCAACAACAAAACAACACAGTAGACTGTAGAATGCCCATACCACAGTAGACTGTAGAATGCCCATACCACAGTAGGCTGTAGAATGCCCATACCACAGTAGGCTGTAGAATGCCCATACCACAGTAGGCTGTAGAATGCCCATACCACAGTAGGCTGTAGAATGCCCATACCACAGTAGGCTGTAGAATGCCCATACCACAGTAGGCTGTAGAATGCCCATACCACAGTAGGCTGTAGAATGCCCATACCACAGTAGGCTGTAGAATGCCCATACCACAGTAGGCTGTAGAATGCCCTGCCCATACCACAGTAGGCTGTAGAATGCCCATACCACAGTAGGCTGTAGAATGCCCATACCACAGTAGGCTGTAGAATGCCCATACCACAGTAGGCTGTAGAATGCCCATACCACAGTAGGCTGTAGAATGCCCAGTAGGCCACATGCCCATACCACAGTAGGCTGTAGAATGCCCATACCACAGTAGGCTGTAGAATGCCCATACCACAGAATGAATGCCCATACCACAGTAGGCTGTAGAATGCCCATACCACAGTAGGCTGTAGAATGCCCATACCACAGTAGGCTGTAGAATGCCCATACCACAGTAGGCTGTAGAATGCCCATACCACAGTAGGCTGTAGAATGCCCATACCACAGTAGGCTGTAGAATGCCCATACCACAGTAGGCTGTAGAATGCCCATACCACAGTAGGCTGTAGAATGCCCATACCACAGTAGGCTGTAGAATGCCCATACCACAGTAGGCTGTAGAATGCCCATACCACAGTAGGCTGTAGAATGCCCATACCACAGTAGGCTGTAGAATGCCCATACCACAGTAGGCTGTAGAATGCCCATACCACAGTAGGCTGTAGAATGCCCATACCACAGTAGGCTGTAGAATGCCCATACCACAGTAGGCTGTAGAATGCCCATACCACAGTAGGCTGTAGAATGCCCATACCACAGTAGGCTGTAGAATGCCCATACCACAGTAGGCTGTAGAATGCCCATACCACAGTAGGCTGTAGAATGCCCATACCACAGTAGGCTGTAGAATGCCCATACCACAGTAGGCTGTAGAATGCCCATACCACAGTAGGCTGTAGAATGCCCATACCACAGTAGGCTGTAGAATGCCCATACCACAGTAGGCTGTAGAATGCCCATACCACAGTAGGCTGTAGAATGCCCATACCACAGTAGGCTGTAGAATGCCCATACCACAGTAGGCTGTAGAATGACCACACCACAGTAGGCTGTAGAATGCCCATACCACAGTAGGCTGTAGAATGACCACACCACAGTAGGCTGTAGAATGCCCACACCACAGTAGGCTGTAGAATGCCCATACCACAGTAGGCTGTAGAATGCCCATACCACAGTAGGCTGTAGAATGCCCATACCACAGTAGGCTGTAGAATGCCCATACCACAGTAGGCTGTAGAATGCCCATACCACAGTAGGCTGTAGAATGCCCATACCACAGTAGGCTGTAGAATGCCCATACCACAGTAGGCTGTAGAATGCCCATACCACAGTAGGCTGTAGAATGCCCATACCACAGTAGGCTGTGGAATGCCCATACCACAGTAGGCTGTGGAATGACCACACCACAGTAGGCTGTGGAATGCCCATACCACAGTAGGCTGTAGAATGCCCATACCACAGTAGGCTGTAGAATGCCCATACCACAGTAGGCTGTAGAATGCCCATACCACAGTAGGCTGTAGAATGCCCATACCACAGTAGGCTGTAGAATGCCCATACCACAGTAGGCTGTAGAATGCCCATACCACAGTAGGCTGTAGAATGCCCATACCACAGTAGGCTGTAGATTGTCCATACCACAGTAGGCTGTAGAATGCCCATACCACAGTAGGCTGTAGATTGTCCATACCACAGTAGGCTGTAGAATGCCCATATCACAGTAGGCTGTAGAATGCCCATACCACAGTAGGCTGTAGAATGCCCATAACACAGTAGGCTGTAGATTGTCCATAACACAGTAGGCTGTAGATTGTCCATACCACAGTAGGCTGTAGAATGCCCATACCACAGTAGGCTGTGGAATGCCCACACCACAGTAGGCTGTAGAATGACCACACCACAGTAGGCTGTAGAATGCCCATACCACAGTATTGATGTTAGTGCAGCCTAAGAATGGGAGATGCTGGTTTCTCTGTAAGGATGCATATCTGTGTTACTGGCAGCAATCAATGCGATCATAACTGACAATTCAAGGGAATGTATAGGCTTATATGCTTCAATAAACAAATGTCCGTTTTTGTCCTCAGGCTTAGTCTCCCATGAAATGCAGTCCACAAGGCAGAGGTCCCTGTTCTTTTCAGCTCCAGCAGCTTTCCATCATGTACAATTGTGGCCTCCTCTCCTCCGGGATTTAAGACTGGTTAGCTAATATAGTGTAAATGAGGGATGCCTGGTTGATCTGGCTTCTGGAGGTCTTGAGTGTCAGTGCAGGAAACCAGGACAGGACACCGCATTAGACAATTGAGATGGCTACCTACTGATAAACAAACCTAAGTATCAAGCAGGTAAAAAGCCTATCTGGACAGTATGCATCATTTCCTAATGTGGGGCATGACCTAAAATATATATAGAACAACATTTCGAGAGCTTGGGACCATAACGTTCTATCTGCAAAAAAAATGATTCTGAGATAATTGCCGTTAAAGTTCCCGAACCCTCATTGGTTTGAAATGTGTCAGCAATTGTATAAATTGTATTCTTTCTTTGGAACAAGTATACCGGTAGAACCTAGTAATCCCAACCTCTCGACTTGGCTGTGTATTTACACTTATTTTTGTCACGTTTTTCGAACATCGAGAAGCAGTTATTCCACTAATAAGTGAAAGGACTTCATAAGTTTCCACCATATTGCGTTTTGCTCACATGTCATTTCCTGTCAAATCTGAGCAAAGGACAGATACAAAGGAAGCGGTCGGACTATTGGGACTCATCGATTCATTCCATTATACAGTCAGCCTATGAACCATTGTAATAATTAACCAACCACACAATTACACCTTTAATATTGAACCATGTAAAAATTAATGAGCAAACAAACCTATATTTCATTTGAATTATTATTTTGTGCATATTTTTGAGTCTATAGGCATAACTGTAACATTCTTCACGTATACATTGGTCTCGCATGACTGTCTATAATCTATGCTGTATTTATGTTTTGGAGCGTACATCAGAAAGAGAGGAACACGCAGCGCCAAGCATATTGAGCACGTGAGCTAAAAATAGCATAATTGGACGGCCCCGCGCCGCTCCGTTACGACGCGTTTCAGTATTCTGCTCCGTTAAAAAAAGAAAAGGGAAACATCTCGCAAGCTATATTAAGACGGTAATATAGGCTACCATTGTTGTCACTGAGGAATATATTTGGAAAGCTTTCTACCATCAGAGAAAGTGGGCGTTTGTTTTGTGCTTGTGTGTATTCGTGTCCAGTGTCTGTGTGCGCGTGCGTGAGAATCTGTTGCGTGGGCTGTAGCTTCCACTAACATGAAAGGAAGAAGGGAAGACTAAACGAATAGAGAGAAAGATAAAGAGAACTGTGGAGAGAGTTGAGTTAGAGAGGGGGGGGGGGCATTTTGAAATGCTTGGAGCCATGATTTCGTATACCGTACATTTATAGTCACTGAAAAAAGCGACAATTTTAACCCCAATATTGTGTATTTTACATTCACTTGCATGTGGTCAATTCTGAAGCAGCGGTTCAACAGCAAATTCAACGGCTATGGCTTTCTGTCAGCAGCCATGGACTGCCGAGTGGGAGAATCTGGACGTGACGTCAATGCCTAGTAACTGACGCAGCTCTCACGAGGAAAAATAGATGCATTTATTTATTTTCTCCCTCTATAGCGTTAATTTAGTTTGATCTGAAATTCACATAGAGGAGAAATTATACAACATTGATATAATTTAGCTGTATACCATTCTACTGAGAGAGAGAGAGAGAGAGAGAGAGAGAGAGAGAGCGCATGAAAAGTAAAACAAAAAAAAGTGTTGGATAAATTAGACTACATTGGCAAGAATCTCTGCATTGTCATGCAATGAACGCAATAAGGCCGCCGTGTCACGTGCACCACTTTATTATAGTGGTTTAAAACGACACGGGAACGCGCATGTATACAGTGTGTGCTGGGCGAAGGGAAATATGAACGCGCATGTTTCAGCCCTACGCTTGAAATTCCTCGGAGGAACCTCTGTGAGGTTTTCTTTTTTTTTTCCTCTCAATGCGAGCTAAAAATAGCAACGGGGTTGGCTCGTGATCCAGAAATAGATAGGGGGCATCACTCGTATAAAAGGCATACCATTCAAGAGTACAGTGTGAACACTTAGTGTAGGAATCAAGAACAGCAGCTGATCTTGCGCTGTTATAAATATATTTCTCTGTTGTTTTGTGACACTTGAAAAATAATGTTAGTGAAACGCATTTCCCCTTTCAGCGAGGGGCTCGCGCATTGGTGAGTGATCGGTGCATTTATTTGTTCAGTTAAAGGAGCATTTAATACGCTCGACTGTTGGTTAGCGTTGTCATGCAAACAGCCGTAGGTTATGTATAGGCTACCTGGTGTGTTGTAAGCAATGATGCCTTTGGAATAATGGTCAGAGTTATTTGGTGTGAAATGTGAGCGCTAGATGAATGCTTGATGAAAATCAAACCAGCCTTTCTTTTCAGTCGGAGAATCATGCAATGTGTAAATCGGCGCTGTTGAGCTCTTACATATGGTTGAAATGCTTCTTTCCGCGAGGACTTATGAATGTATGTAAATCTCTGCCTGGGACGAAGGAAACGGATCCCAATTAGGCTACTTAATTATTTTGGGGGGACAAGAATAGGAAAGAGTCAAATGTGTTTCAGCTGCACATAACTAAAGTGAAGGCTGTCGGGTGCAGTCCACTCCGGGTGCTGCTGAAATGTTCAGAACTCAAAGCGCGACCAATGGCATACAGAAATTCTACTCAGTTTGAAAGAGGAAAGTTTCCAGGTTGACATTATGGGTGTGGAGTTAGACCACATTTAATAGAACAATATTCAGTTCTTGTTTGGAATTATGTTGCTCTCACGTCTGGTCTGGATAGCGCCATCCTCTACGATTCAGATAGCAGTTGGCTTAAGTCTGCTATGTCCCGGTCATATTCTAGGCTACATTAATTTGTGGTTTAGGCTACACCTTAAATTAATTACGTCCATGTCTCCAATGACAATTTTATTCGGATTCTTGTTTCATAAATAATTTGATTTGTGTGGTTGAACCATCGTTAGGTTATAGCCTAAAGCTATGCATGCAACCGCGGACTGATGATGTCATTAGGCCATGTTTGAATTATGCTTTGAATGGATATGGGTCCAAAACTCTGAGGGTTCATCTTGAAATGTTCAATTGTTTTAAAATCTGCGGCTGACAGTTCAGTGTAACATTCCTATGCTATAGTGGGGAATTAAGACATTGTGCCCCACGAATGTTATCGTCATTTTGTGTTTTGACTGTGGAACAAAGATACAGACATGGCTCTGTTACATCAACGTTAGCTCTGTGAACGATTTTGGCCAAAGCTGGGGTGTACCGCCCTCCGTAATTACATTCTGGCGTTTGATTTTCAGTGGAAAGAGCGACCCTTCTCGAGTCGTGACTGCTAAAGTGAGTAGCGCGCGTACTGCGTCAGAGGCGGCAGCCACCCTGTGCTCGCGACAGAAACAAGGAATCGTGACCGATTGGAGGCGGCCACAAATTAAAGTCCCGGCCAATCAAATCGGCGCAAGAGCGGGCCTGAAGAGTTCGGGAACTTTTGGGGTTCCAATGGATCTAATTTATTGAATAATCTGTTTTTGTTATTTTCGTGCCACCGACTGTCGACTGTCTCCTACTTGCATAGGCTACTGCAGGCTATACAGGATGTATATTTGGGTGCGGTATAAAAAGGGGGTAGCCAATGGGTTATCCTAATGTCGTGCCCTGTTGTCTCCCTAGTCCACCAGTGTAGATATTGGCTACTTGAAGATTCAATCCCATCGCGCTTGTAGACAAAGCAGCTTTTAAAGGCAATATTAGCGCGGTCGTTGATCGCATTCAAGGTAAACGCTGCAGCTGCCGGCTCATTTAAAATGTCAAGCGCGCTATGAAGTGGATACCGCGGATCAGAATGAATCCCAGCCTTGATCTAAATATGGATGATCATTGGAATCTGTAATGTTAGACCTATAAGTAAGTGTTGGTTCCGTCACTGCGGGCTGTCCAGTGATGGTTCATGTTGTTGAGTAAATGTTTGGTTTGGGGAAGTTTACTTGCGGCAATGTGGGGTGAGTAGTAGGCTTTGCTGTCAGATGTCATCATCTATTATCAACATTAGGGATATGTTTCTCACCATCAAACATTTGGTTGGATCAGATCAATTTTTATTGTACTAGTTTGTTTCAGAAGCTCCCCATTTTCGCACACATGTATTTGGGCTTTGGCAAGGCGTAAAGGCTACTGTGTGGACAATGGTTTGTCCCGTTACTTTTTCACAGCGGGGAAACCAGTTAGTTTTCCTTCTCGTCTTTTTTTGTTGGATACGGGGGGGTCCCTATAGAGATTGATTGCGATTGGTAGATGACAAGTTCTGCACTCTCCAATGAAAGCCTTCGCTGCTCTCTATTTACGGTATGTTGGAGCAGAGCAACGTTCTTCCTCGTGCACAGCTATCGGCAGACAACTGGAGATCGGCTCTCCATCAGGCGACATTGCGAATAAGAGGATGTACGTACACACACCGCGATTACTGCTGGTTTAGAAATAAAACACAGTGTTTTCTGTAGCCTAACGTGAATTGATATGTTCAGACGAATGTGGTTACAATGTCGGATTCCACATGCAAGAACCTTGCGCGCAAGGATAGATTGTGAGTGTTGTACCAATTGCTGGACTGATGCACTTTGTGTGGATGAGAGACCGTGGAAGACTCTTTTTACGGCAGTAGTTCGTGGAGTGATGTGGATCTGGACCCATAGATTGTCCGTCACGAATCTTTTTGCGGTCTGGGCTTGCTGTTCATAAATATCAGTCTGGGAAGCCCTTACCCCAAAAAGCATTTGTGGAGGACTCAGTCGCCGAATTGAATGTATTGTATTTATTGACGAGTGATATTATTATTGTCATATTATTGCAGATTTTAATTGTTGTTGTTGTTGTTGTCGTCAAATATCTCCCGACTCGGGGAGTGAAAATCTGCATACATTGTTGTGATTTCATAACCATGTGTGGTATTGGCCTATAGTTCAGGACAATAGGCCATACACCTGTTAGCCCTTTATAGAGGACGGACACACACACACACACACAGACACACAGACACACACACACACACACAGACACACACACACACAGACACACACACACACACACAGACAGACGCGCGAGTTGGATAACTTTCCTATCATTGTGGATGCTTATCTTGAACTGTCTATATGAAATCTATAGAAGACTGAACTGTGTGTGTTTGTAAGATCACAGGTTACAGGTATATTATCGATTGTGTTGGAAGCAGAAGTAGTGCATGTATGTAGTGTACATTACAGCAAAGTAGGAAACTGTGTAGCAGTGACACGTACAGGTTACCTGGGAGGAGAAACTACACAACATCCACCTTTTAATAGTGTTATTTCCACTTCAGACAACTGGTTTCTTCCAGGCGTTTGTCAAATTATAAACATTAATGGCTTTCAATATAACATTAATTTTGCTGGACAAGTTACGCATGTTATTTTTTTAATTAATACCTTTTATTTTGACAGGGAATCATGCTGAGACCAAGGTGTGTTTTACAGAAACATACACATCCATACAATACAGAACACAGAGAGACTCATGTTACACGTGTTAAATGTTGCAGTTTAATGTTGTAATATTCGATCGCGGTTCAATTTTATCTGTCACCTTTTTGTACATGAGTTCCGTATTTCTCAAAACACAATTATGTTGGATAATTGTATGAGTTTGCTGTTTGAATAAAATGTTGATTTATGAAATGGGTGTTTTGTGGTCTATTCTTTGTGTTTTTGTAATATAGGAACTGTCTAGAAATAGAAAGAGGCTAGCGCCCCCTTGGTGAGTTAATAACGGACTTAGATGGAGCAGATCATTTAGATGGTGGTTAAATATCCTAACAGCTCACACCTAGGACATGTATTCCACAAGGTAGGACACGTTACTTTTGAATAAAGATACATTTGCTCCAACTAAGTTAGCTGTAGGCTACACAACAGTATATCTGGCATCTGGGTGTTTTTCATGGGGGGGGTTCAAAGTTCAACAGTGAGCCAAGGTGATTGTTTCCCGAGTTCAGGATCCCCCACTCTGGTCCTGGGTGTGCAGGCTTTTGTTTCACCACAGCACTGACACACCTGTCTCCACTAATCAATTGATTACAGTCATCCGAGTTGGAGACAGTTACGTTTTTATTTAATTACATTGTTTATTAGTAGTGGTTGTGGTAGTGGTTTGTGTTTGTGCAAGGTAAGATTACTGCTACATTGTTTTAAGGGTTTCCTCAAGTCCTGAGCAAACTAACCCCTTCTCAATCTATAAGGAATCATATGCATGCCACAAGGTATTGTGGGATCTTTTGAGACCCCCGTCACACCCCTACTGAACTGCTTCTTCACCCGTCCCTATCTAACCCGGTCCTATATGAATGTGCTGTATCCCACTGGGAGTCTTTAAGTTGCATATCACTTGTCTTTATGCTCTTCTGTCAGGTGTCCTGAGCTTCACCAATGTGTTCTATGAAGAGTGTATGACTACGATGAAAATGCTCTCATGAGTCTTGCTCCACTTAAAGTGGAATTGACAGCGTTTTAAGTACTTTGCCGATATGAAACAAACAGACAATCATATCAGTCAAAGAATATAGAATTCCCAGTTTATGCTACAAAGCCAACTGTATAAGAGGTTTAAAAAAATAGGTTATATTTGACTCAGAATTCCATGACGTACAGTAAGGCATTACTGGCAGAAAAGCTCAAGTTCAATGCATGATTAATATAATTCACCAATACATTTCTTGGTTGTCCAAAAATATTGCTATCAGGTTGTATATCACATCTGACCTGGTACATTGTTTACTGCCTCCACCCTTTCGGGAGTTTCAATCACTCAATATTTGAAACAAGAAAGGAGGAATGTAACTAAGGCATGTACATACAACCAAACTAGCAAGGGCAATGATCACAAGTCAGCCATAAAGTGGCTAATAGACTAGCGTATCTATTTATGTCGCTATTTATTTAGCAAGCTAAAAACACAGAGCCTAACGTTAGCTAGCTAGCTTCTGGGAAGTGCTGGGAGGATGTCATGTCTTCACTTGGCCGCAGTCATGTTATTGGAGGAGTGGCTGAGTGGACAAATCTTTCCCTCTTATCGCTTATGGGTGGCTACAGAGATGCAGGAGTCATTTGGTTAGCTAGTAAGAAATGTGAATCACTTTGCTAGCTAGCTATACTGAACTTGAACAACTGTTATCCAGTTAGCATATCTCTTGCGCTCGTAAATTCACTCTGGCTATCTACTCCGATTTCAGAACACTCTCGTCTGAGCGTGCCAGAGTGCAGAATAACTGATGAATTTACTAACGCGCAACACCTGCTGAATATGACGGCACAGTCAGTCACTAACACTCTAGATAACATGGAAACAGCCTAACCAGCTTTGCTAGGGTGAGGAAAATGGTCAGAGTGAGGTGTGGTCAGAATGTTCTCTCATTTGTGTCTGGAAGTAGCTTGCAAGCTAGCCAACTTTAGCCAGTTAGCTTGGATGCTTGACTGCCGTTGTGAGGAATGCTAGGATCAACCCTACTCCTCAGCCAGAGCATCCAGACCAGTGTCAATAGTGCAGTGTGTGTTCTGAACACCCGGAAAGTGAAACACACTGAATTTACAGGCAATCTGAATTTATGAACATTCTGAATTTATGAACATTCTGAATTTACGAACAGACACTGAATTTACGAACAGACGATCTGAATTTACGAACAGACACTGAATTTACGAACAGACGATCTGAATTTACGAACAGACAATCTGAATTTACGAACAGACACTGAATTTACGAACAGACACTGAATTCACGAACAGACAATCTGAATTTACGAACAGACAATCTGAATTTACAAACAGACAATCTGAATTTACGAACAGACAATCTGAATTTACGAACAGACACTGAATTTACGAACAGACACTGAATTCACGAACAGACAATCTGAATTCACGAACAGACAATCTGAATTTACGAACAGACAATCTGAATTTACGAACAGACAATCTGAATTTACGAACAGACAATCTGAATTTACGAACAGACACTGAATTTACGAACAGACACTGAATTCACGAACAGACAATCTGAATTCACGAACAGACAATCTGAATTTACGAACAGACAATCTGAATTTACGAACAGACAATCTGAATTCACGAACAGACAATCTGAATTTACGAACAGACAATCTGAATTTACGAACAGACAATCTGAATTTACAAACAGACAATCTGAATTTACGAACAGACAATCTGAATTACGAACAGACAATCTGAATTCACGAACAGACAATCTGAATTTACGAACAGACAATCTGAATTCACGAACAGACAATCTGAATTCTGAATTTACGAACAGACAATCTGAATTTACGAACAGACAATCTGAATTATCTGAATTTACGAACAGACAATCTGAATTTACGAACAGACAATCTGAATTTACGAACAGACAATCTGAATTCACGAACAGACAATCTGAATTTACGAACAGACAATCTGAATTACGAACAGACAATCTGAACGAACAGACAATCTGAACACGAACAGACAATCTGAATTTACGAACAGACAATCTGAATTTGAATTTACGAACAGACAATCTGAATTTACGAACAGACAATCTGAATTTACGAACAGACAATCTGAATTTACGAACAGACAATCTGAATTGAATTTACGAACACGAACAGACAATCTGAACAGACGAACAGACAATCAGACCCTACGAACAGACACTGAATTTACGAACAGACAATCTGAACAGGAACAACTCAGACCCTTTAACTGAAGGCAATTTAACTCACCCTTAGTTGTCAATCAAATGTATTTGGCATCGATTAAATGGTTTAAGTTCCCATTCAGTTGTCAACCTGGGTTGGGACAAGCATGTATTGGCAGGCAGGCTGCAGAACAGTGAGCAGGCTACTATTCCCCATTGTTTCTCAGTGCAATTCTGACTGCCAACTAGCTGAAATTATTTGAGGGTTTATCTACTGTCTCTTGTTAGATTTTAGGCCATCCCCTTTGGCAAGCAATAGTTGTTGATCTTGTTGTTGTTGATGTGCATATGCAACTGAGGAGAGAGAGCCTACCTTTTCATGGTTGTTTGATCAAAAGGACTGTAAAGATCCCAAATGTAAAAGGACTCCCGT
Organism: Oncorhynchus masou masou; assembly: GCF_036934945.1. NCBI lineage: Eukaryota > Metazoa > Chordata > Actinopteri > Salmoniformes > Salmonidae > Oncorhynchus > Oncorhynchus masou. Next base: position 111,358 of record NW_027001631.1, read on the forward strand.
GGTATTTACATATTTGCAGAAATCCATTCAGGTGTATTTTGTGGATTTTGGCGAATGCGTATTGATGAGCTAAAGTCACGCTGTTGCTAATGCCTGTAAACATACAGTCCAATTCAAAGTGAATGATTATAGGCCCTACTGCCTGTAAACACACAGTCCAGTTCAACGTGAATGATGGCAGGCCCAACTGCCTGTAAACACACAGTCCAATTCAAAGTGAATGATGACAGGCCCTACTGCCTGTAAACACACAGTCCAGTTCAAAGTGAATGATGACAGGCCCTACTGCCTGTAAACACACAGTCCAGTTCAAAGTGAATGATGGCAGGCCCTACTGCCTGTAAACACACAGTCCAGTTCAAAGTGAATGATGGCAGGCCCTACTGCCTGTAAACACACAGTCCAGTTCAAAGTGAATGATGGCAGGCCCAACTGCCTGTAAACACACAGTCCAGTTCAAAGTGAATGATGGCAGGCCCTACTGCCTGTAAACACACAGTCCAGTTCAAAGTGAATGATGACAGGCCCTACTGCCTGTAAACACACAGTCCAGTTCAAAGTGAATGATGGCAGGCCCTACTGCCTGTAAACACACAGTCCAGTTCAAAGTGAATGATGGCAGGCCCTACTGCCTGTAAACACACAGTCCAGTTCAAAGTGAATGATGGCCCACTGCCTGGCCAGTTCAACTGCCTGTAAACACACAGTCCAGTTCAAAGTGAATGATGGCAGGCCCATGTCCAGGACCAGTGCGCGACCGGTCCACAAGACAGATGTTTTTATTAGGTTTTATTTACTTCTGTTGTCCAAACGCACAGAAGCTTTCCTACTCTATTTTGCTATAGAACTTTCACAAATGCCTTACTGTACGTAATTCCCAAACATTATATGAATTTGTGAAAATGGCCCTATCGAAGTGCTCGCTTGTCAGAAAATGTACAAAAAAAGGTGTCATATTCACCCTGAGGGTCTATATGAACAGATTTGAATAAGATTTGAAAATGCTGTCAGTTCCACTTGAAGGTTCCTGCCCTCTTTGTGTCTTGCCATTATCATCCCATGTGTTTACCGGTCACACAGTCTTAGGACAAACAGTTTGAACTGGGTTCTGTTTACTTGAACATTCATGCCACCATATCATGTTGTATCCGTATGAGAGCCTGACGGGGGACATTGGCTACAGCGAAATCCAACAACCCCTGAGGACAGGATATATGTGTTATTGGTTTGGATAATGAACAGACGTATACAGAGCCCTCTGTAATTATTAGGACAGTGAAGCATTTCCTCTTATTTTGGCTCTAAACTCCAGACGTTTGGATTTGAAATTAAACAATGAGGTTAAAGTGCAGACAGTCAGCTTTAATGTGAGGGTATTGTCATCCATATCGGGTGAACCGTTTAGAAGTTCCATCCCTTTTTGTGATGGAACTTCTAAATCATTTAGGACACCAAAAGTATTGGGACAAATTCACTTATATGTGCATTAAAGTAGTAAAAATTTAAGTATTTGGTCCCATATTCATAGCACGCAATGACTACAACAAGCTTGTGACTCTACAAATGAGGCATTTTGTGTTTGTTTTGGAGAGGTGAGAGGTGAGCATGTCTTGGGTGTATGATATTTCTGCATCTGTAACTCTTTCACTCATTGAGGATTATCTGTAACCATGGTAACATTCACATTAATGTAGAAGTGTTTAGAATCATATCCTATTCTTATTTACAATAAGTGACTCCAAAATGACACACTACATTATTTACCATTCATTTCTATTGGGCACAACATCATCTGAAACACAACCAAAACTAACAGCAAATACATCCAACAAATGTGTAGAGTCACAAACTTGATGTAGTTGTCACGAACCTCGCCGAAGATGGTGCCTCTTCCTCTTCGGGCGGTGCTCGGCGGTCGTCGTCGCCGGCCTATTAGCTGCCGTCGATTTCTTTTCCGTTTGTTTTGATTATTGGGTAATTGGGTACACCTGTTTTGTGTTAGGGTTTGTTTGTAGGCTATTTAAGGGCACTAGGGCTGCTGGGTATCTGTGCGGGCTTGTTTCTTGTTACTCTGTTTGGATGGTGTTAATTTTGTTTGTGTCTTTATTCTCCAGACTATTTTGTCCTGTTGTTTGGACTGAGAACTTGTACACGCCTGTGTGTTGGCGTGATCGTTTTTGTTACGCCGGTGAAATAAATTGACAACGACTGAACCCTGCTCTCTGCGCACTGATTCCACCCACCACTCCTAGTTTATCGTAACAGTAGTCATTGTGTGCTATGAATATGGGACCAAATACTTTAATACACAAATTAATTTGTCACAATACTTTTGTCTCCTAAAATGGGCCGACTATGTACTGAAAGGGCTGTAATTTCTAAACGCTTCACCCAAATATATATGAAATACCCTCAAATTAAAGCTGACAGTCTGCACTTTAAACTCATAGTCCTCCAACTGTCCCACAACGTTCTGAGAATGGTGCAGGATAGTTGCGTGGCTTTGGAACATTCTCAGCACATTTAAGAAATTCTTCTGTGGGAATTTCAGTTCTTCAGCAAAACGTTTTCTGCAGGTTTCCTCAGGGTTCTATTTCAAGTCATGTTCTCAGAACATTAAGAAAATGTTCCATTAAAAACCCCAAGAAAACATAAGGTTCTAAGAATGTTATTTAACCACATATACATTCCGTTCTCAGGGTCAACAAAACTCTCTATCCTCGATCTTGTTAAGTGTGTTCAGGTGTGTTGGCCGCACCCACTAATTGGCCACAGCTGATCTTAATGAGTGCTTGTTTCCATTGAAATGAGAGCTGGTTGATTCAACTACAATGAACAGCTTTGTATGAGTTAAAAAAAAACATGGGGTAGTGGCTCCATCCTGGTGGGCAATCGTCAAATAACGTATAATTTACGTTCTCAGAACGTTAATAAAAACTTTCAGGGAACCATCGTAAAACTTTCTCAGAAACTCCATGCAATTTAAAAATGAACATTCGCAGAACAGGCGAAATGTTCACTTCCGTTCTCAGAACATTTACAAAATGTTTGTTTTTACCAGAAAGGAAACAAATGGCTAAATAAATCAAATCAAATCAAATTTTATTTGTCACATACACATGGTTAGCAGATGTTAATGCGAGTGTAGCGAAATGCTTGTGCTTCTAGTTCCGACAATGCAGTAATAACCAACAAGTAATCTAACTAACAATTCCAAAACTACTGTCTTATACACAGTGTAAGGGGATAAAGAATATGTACATAAGGATATATGAATGAGTGATGGTACAGAGCAGCATAGGCAAGATACAGTAGATGGTATTGAGTACAGTATATACATATGAGATGAGTATGTAAACAAAGTGGCATAGTTAAAGTGGCTAGTGATACATGTATTACATAAGGATGCAGTCGATGATATAGAGTACAGTATATACGTATGCATATGAGATGAATGATGTAGGGTAAGTAACATTATATAAGGTAGCATTGTTTAAAGTGGCTAGTGATATATTTACATCATTTCCCATCAATTCCCATTATTAAAGTGGCTGGAGTTGAGTCAGTGTCAGTGTGTTGGCAGCAGCCACTCAATGTTAGTGGTGGCTGTTTAACAGTCTGATGGCCTTGAGATAGAAGCTGTTTTTCAGTCTCTCGGTCCCAGCTTTGATGCACCTGTACTGACCTCGCCTTCTGGATGATAGCGGGGTGAACAGGCAGTGGCTCGGGTGGTTGATGTCCTTGATGATCTTTATGGCCTTCCTGTAACATCGGGTGGTGTAGGTGTCCTGGAGGGCAGGTAGTTTGCCCCCGGTGATGCATTGTGCAGACCTCACTACCCTTTGGAGAGCCTTACGGTTGAGGGCAGAGCAGTTGCCGTACCAGGCGGTGATACAGCCCGCCAGGATGCTCTCGATTGTGCATCTGTAGAAGTTTGTGAGTGCTTTTGGTGACAAGCCGAATTTCTTCAGCCTCCTGAGGTTGAAGAGGCGCTGCTGCGCCTTCTTCACGATGCTGTCTGTGTGAGTGGACCAATTCAGTTTGTCTGTGATGTGTATGCCGAGGAACCTAAAACTTGCTACTCTCTCCACTACTGTTCCATCGATGTGGATAGGGGGGTGTTCCCTCTGCTGTTTCCTGAAGTCCACAATCATCTCCTTAGTTTTGTTGACGTTGAGTGTGAGGTTATTTTCCTGACACCACACTCCGAGGGCCCTCACCTCCTCCCTGTAGGCCGTCTCGTCGTTGTTGGTAATCAAGCCTACCACTGTTGTGTCGTCCGCAAACTTGATGATTGAGTTGAGGCGTGCGTGGCCACGCAGTCGTGGGTGAACAGGGAGTACAGGAGAGGGCTCAGAACGCACCCTTGTGGGGCCCCAGTGTTGAGGATCAGCGGGGAGGAGATGTTGTTACCTACCCTCACCACCTGGGGGCGGCCCGTCAGGAAGTCCAGTACCCAGTTGCACAGGGCGGGGTCGAGACCCAGGGTCTCGAGCTTGTGTCTGAGCCGTTGAATTGAGATTCTACTTTGTCTCTGTACTGACACTTAGCTTGTTTGATAGCCTTGCGGAGGGAATAGCTGCACTGTTTGTATTCAGTCATAATACCAGACACCTTGCCCTGATTGAAAGCAGTGGTTCGCGCTTTCAGTTTCACGCGAATGCTGCCATCAATCCACGGTTTCTGGTTAGGGAATGTTTTAATCGTTGCTATGGGAACAACATCTTCAACGCACGTTCTAATGAACTCGCACACCGAATCAGCGTATTCGTCAATGTTGTTATCTGACGCAATACGAAACATGTCCCAGTCCACGTGATGGAAGCAGTCTTGGAGTGTGGAGTCAGCTTGGTCGGACCAGCGTTGGACAGACCTCAGCGTGGGAGCTTCTTTTTTTAGTTTCTGCCTGTAGGCAGGTATCAGCAAAATGGAGTCGTGGTCAGCTTTTCCGAAAGGTGGGCGGGGCAGGGCCTTATATGCGTCGCGGAATTTAGAGTAACAGTGATCCAAGGTTTTTCCGCCCCTGGTTGCGCAATCGATATGCTGATAAAATTTAGGGAGTCTTGTTTTCAGATTAGCCTTGTTAAAATCCCCAGCAACAATGAATGCAGCCTCCGGATAAATGGTTTCCAGTTTGCAAAGAGTTAAATAAAGTTCGTTCAGAGCCATCGATGTGTCTGCTTGGGGGGGATATATATACGGCTGTGATTATAATCTAAGAGAATTCTCTTGGTAGATAATGCGGTCTACATTTGATTGTGAGGAATTCTAAATCAGGTGAACAGAAGGATTTGAGTTCCTGTATGTTTCTTTCATCGCACCATGCCTCGTTAGCCATAAGGCATACACCCCCACCCCTCTTCTTACCAGAAAGGTGTTTGTTTCTGTCGGCGCAATGCGTGGAGAAACCCGTTGGCTGCACCGCTTCGGATAGCGTCTCTCCAGTGAGCCATGTTTCCGTGAAGCACAGAACGTTAGTCTCTGATGTCCCTCTGGAATGCTACCCTTGCTCGGATTTCATCAACCTTGTTGTCAAGAGACTGGACATTGGCAAGAAGAATGCTAGGAAGTGGGGCACGATGTGCCCGTCTCCGTAGTCTGACCAGAAGACCGCCTCGTTTCCCTCTTTTCCGGAGTCGTTTTTTTGGGTCGCTGCATGTGATCCATTCCGTTGTCCTGTTTGTAAGGCAGAACACAGGATCCGCGTCGCGAAAAACATATTCTTGGTCGAACTGATGGTGAGTTGACGCTGATCTTATATACAGTAGTTCTTCTCGACTGTATGTAATGAAACCTAAGATGACCTGGGGTACTAATGTAAGAAATAACATGTAAAAAAACAAAAAACTGCATAGTTTCCTAGGAACGCGAAGCGAGGCGGCCATCTCTGTCGGCGCCGGAAGATGCTTCGTTCCCAGAAACAATGGAAAACAAAACACATAGGTTCCCACATCTTCCAAGGAACCAAATGTGCTATCTGAATTGTGGATATAGATTCACACAGTCATAAGATATATATATATATATGAGGGAGGGAGGACAGAGAGAGAGAGAGAGGGAGGACAGAGAGAGAGAGGGAGGGAGGACAGAGAGAGAGAGGGGGGGAGGACAGAGAGAGAGAGGGGGGGACAGAAAGAGAGAGGGAGGGAGGACAGAGAGAGAGAGGGAGAGAGGACAGAAAGAGAGGGTGAGAGGGAGGGGGGAGGGAGGACAGAGAGAGAGAGGTAGAGAGGACAGAGAAGGAGAGAGAGGACAGAGAGTGAATGTTCATTTTTATTGTTTATTTAACTTTTGTATATTATCTACTTCACTTGCTTTTCCAATGTTAACATGTGTTTACCATGCCAATAAAGCCCCTTGAATTGAATTGAGAGAGAGAGAGAGGGAGACAGATACACACTGACATCTGCTCAACAGATCTCTACTCCCAATCTCAAAACACAAAACAAGGATGTGTCCTATTTTTAGGTCCAGACAGGTAAATTGAGTCTGTAAACAATTTTAATGGACTGAGTGTGGTTAGCCGTGTGTGTGTGTGTGTGTGTGTGTGTGTGTGTGTGTGTGTGTGTGTGTGTGTGTGTGTGTGTGTGTGTGTGTGTGTGTGTGTGTGTGTGTGTGTGTGTGTGTGTGTGGTTAGCCGTGTGTGTGTCATCCACAGTAAACAAGTCTGGAATCAGACTGTGCTTGTGCCATTTGGTGTATTTGGCTCTATAATTATGGGGGTTTAGTGCCATTGGACCTCATAGTGCACAGCCAAATAAATGTAATAGAGGGGTTGTATTTTAATGTCGTCCTCCAAGGAAGATAGGTCCTGTGGAGAGAGAGAGAGAGAGAGAGAGAGAGAGGGCATAACAGCAGGGCCATAACCATGTTATGGGAAGATGGGTCCTGTGGAGATGTTCACATAGAAACATACAGGGGTTTTATTTTAATGTCGGCCTCCAGGGAAGATGGGTCCTGTGGAGATGTTCACATAGAAACATACAGGGGTTTTATTTTAATGTCGGCCTCCAGGGAAGATTTTATTTTAATGTCGGCCTCCAGGGAAGATGGGTCCTGTGGAGATGTTCACATAGAAACATACAGGGGTTTTATTTTAATGTCGGCCTCCAGGGAAGATGGGTCCTGTGGAGATGTTCACATAGAAACATACAGGGGTTTTATTTTAATGTCGGCCTCCAGGGAAGATGGGTCCTGTGGAGATGTTCACATAGAAACATACAGGGGTTTTATTTTAATGTCGGTCTCCAGGGAAGATGGGTCCTGTGGAGATGTTCACATAGAAACATACAGGGGTTTTATTTTAATGTCGGCCTCCAGGGAAGATGGGTCCTGTGGAGATGTTCACATGGAAAAATACAGGGGTTTTATTTTAATGTCGGTCTCCAGTGAAGATGGGTCCTGTGGAGATGTTCACATGGAAACATACAGGGGTTTTATTTTAATGTCGGTCTCCAGGGAAGATGGGTCCTGTGGAGATGTTCACATGGAAACATACAGGGGTTTTATTTTAATGTCGGTCTCCAGTGAAGATGGGTCCTGTGGAGATGTTCACATGGAAACATACAGGGGTTTTATTTTAATGTCGGCCTCCAGGGAAGATGGGTCCTGTGGAGATGTTCACATAGAAACATACAGGGGTTTTATTTTAATGTTGGCCTCCAGGGAAGATGGGTAATGTGGAGATGTTCACATAGAAACATACAGGGGTTTTATTTTAATGTCGGTCTCCAGGGAAGATGGGTCCTGTGGAGATGTTCACATAGAAACATACAGGGGTTTTATTTTAATGTTGTCCTCCAGGGAAGATAGGTCCTGTGGAGATGTTCACATAGAAACATACAGGGGTTGTATTTTAATGTCGTCCTCCAAGGAAGATAGGTCCTGTGGAGATCATATTGAAACACATCTTCTTTTTTAGTTCCTAAATTGTTTGATAAGATTAGTTCAGATTTTCTCAGGGGACCCCACATGGGGCCCCTACCCCAAGTTTCCTGCTCTCTCTGTCTCCTCTACTTCCTCCTGTATGCATTGCAGCCTGCCTCAGCCTCACCTCTGAGTGCCATATCACTGTTTGTCTCAGTAGTCTGCTCTCTGTAAAACAAAGTTACAATGATAACTTAGTAGAGTATTTTTTTACCCTGCTGAGGTAGGCTCCTTTTAACGTTCTTACTTCATCCTTCTAGCTGGCTAAGTAACACTAGCCACTTCAACTTTACTGCAATATAAGTATAGCCACCTGACTGACATACCTAGAAGAAAATACTTAGCAGTTGTGCACTTGTTCAGTTTTTGTTTGTTTGCGGGATGTCTGTAGACAAGGCGGGACTGTTATAATTTTCTTTTTGTCCGGCTTCTCCTAAACCCACTGTCAGCAGAGCCTACTGCGAACTGGGGTAGTTCGTTGTGCGGCAAGAGGGCGGGGGTTAGCGGTTCGGAAGAGCGGTGAATGTGCTGCTAAAAAGGCAAATCCGGGTGACGCAGACGAACAAAACAAAATATCACTGTTCATGATTCCACGCCTTCGCAAAAAGGACGGTGCGAATATAACTCAGTCAGATCAGGACTATAATCGTTCGACGCTGGGAGCAATATTTAAATGACCTGTAGGCTAATTGATTTTATTTGTGTACAAAATACATATTTTTTTATTATTATTTTTCTTCAAATGAGAAGAAACGATCGACGTCCGGACCTCAGTGTCCTCATATGTAGTTACAGTTATGTTTGTCAATACAGACAAAACGCAATTACTGATTCATGCAAGGTCTTTTTTTGTTGTACTTTTTGTGTCACACAAAATGTAGATAGGCCATGCACGCTTGAGAAGAAACTTGGCGCCGTGTGTGTGTAACAGTATAACTTTAGACCGTCCCCTCGCCCATACCCGGGCCCCTCTGCACACATCAACAACAGTCACCCACGAAGCATCGTTACCCATCGCTCCACAAAAGCCGCGACCCTTGCAGATCAAGGGGAACTACTACTTCAAGGTCTCAGAGCAGGTGACGTCATCGATTGAAACGCTATTTAGCGCGCACCGCTAACTAAACTAGCCGTTTCACATCCGTTACATGTGCAGAATGTACGGAGTAATGTATCAGCTTAGTTCTGGAGAAAGGTCTCTTATCTGTGGTGGAATGTGATTGCTTCCATGTGTTTATGACTTTATGTAAGTTACTGTATGTTAGTTTTCCGTTGTGACTGATTGCTTTAGATATTGCTTTAGAGGGAGATGTACATGTATTTTGTATAATACACGTCACACATGTTTGTCTTGTAGATTTGTACCTTCAAGTTGCAATAAAATATTAAAATACAACATCGTGCACTTCTTTTGTCAAACAAGCCATTTTCAGAACGTGTAAAAGTTGTTACCTTATTAGCTTACTTTTGAAATTGATCTATAAAATATATCTATAATTTTAGAGAATATTCACCTAATCTATTACATTTGTATATGTATAAGTGTATAAGTGTTTGCACTTGGTAGCCTCTAATTATGTCTGAAATACTAAGACATTCCGCATAAAGCGCAGATAAAAGATGTTGAGGAGTTGGATAACAATCTGAAAATAGTGTAGGCTTGTAATTTACAGGCTTTTATTGAGTGGTATCAATACAAGTGGTATAGTCTTGAAGTTAAATAATATTAAAATAAACTTAGACGATCTCCAACAAACAGCTCGGATGTCCCCCCCTGTATTAGACCGAATAACGCAATCAAGAAATACAATATGTGGTGTGAGTCTATGTGCTTTTGAAATTTTAAGTCGATGATATTTCACGTCAATCAACGGTGTTTGTAGTGGAGATAAAATAACATATTTATTATTTCACCCACCTAGATTTGACTTTACTGACGGACATGTCTGTTGGCGGTGTTTAGAGGGAGATACAGTTCGGACATCGGCTATAACCTTAATTAAGCGACGTGATGTATTTAAAATCAGATATAGGTGAGAGTAGTATCACAACAACTCACTACAAGGGAGCTGTCGGGTAAGATGTGGTGCTGAAGTCACATATATTTATTTATATTCATTTTGGGTTGAAACTAAAGACAAACAAAAAGGCTTTATTATGCAGATCTAGTCCCTTGTCACATTTAATTGTTCAAAAGAGAAAGTATATAAAATATATGATATATTTATGAATATATTAGGATTCAGGGCAGGTAAAACAACAGGAGACATTCCAGAGAGCTGCAGCATCACATGACATGTGATCTTTATACATGTATAATGCTAAGCCTTTGTATTCGTTTTATGATTCAACCTGTGCTTCTTAGATGTTCAGGCAGCGTGACCCCCCTCCCCTCCTACAAACACACTGAGATTTAAACTGAGATTCGGTTCTAGTACTTCAATCTTTAAGTAGCCTACTGCCTACCCTGTATCTATAACACCTTCCAATGATCATGTTTATATTATATTTATCAAATGAAGCAGTCTTATAGTGTGCTCTCGTGTAAAATTCAGCTCAGAGGCTTTGAAATCTCTCGGACAATATAGTTAACGGTTTACTTTTTATTTAAGCTTTCAAAACATTTTAAATCAGGAACTAGGCCTGGCTCTACTATCTTTTGTCAATACTATATTGCCCTATTTATCTATGAATGCTACATATTGAAGTATTTATCCCCTCATGGTTGAGTAATTTATGAATGGTTTTAAATCAAATCAACGTTTATTGGTCGCCTAGACAGTTGAGCAGTTATAGTGGGTGCAGCGAAATGCTTATGTCACTAGTTCTTAACAACGCAGTAGAATGTCAAACACAGTAATTATCAATTTTAAAAACAACAAAAAAGAAAGAACAAAAATAAATCGAGAAAGTTCGGGAATGAATCCAATTAACAACCCAACAGCACTGTAACAGTAATCCAAGAGCAATCTATACATATATACACCGGATGATACTACACAATATATACTAACAATGATACGTACAGCAGTAGACATATTAGTAAACTATGTCAATAATCCAGTATGTAAATAAATATGCCGTGTGTTAAACTAAAATGTAATGTATAAATATTATACAGTATTTAAATACACAGTACAAAACCCCATAGTAAAAGGACCTGTCCAGAATACAGTATTTAAATACACAGTACAAAACCCCATAGTAAAAGGACCTGTCCAGAATACAGTATTTAAATACACATTACAAAACCCCATAGTAAAAGGACCTGTCCAGAATACAGTATTTAAATACACATTACAAAACCCCATAGTAAAAGGACCTGTCCAGAATACAGTATTTAAATACACAGTACAAAACCCCATAGCAAAAGGACCTGTCCAGAATACAGTATTTAAATACACATTACAAAACCCCATAGCAAAATGACCTGTCCAGAATACAGTATTTAAATACACAGTACAAAACCCCATAGTAAAATGACCTGTCCAGAATACAGTATTTAAATACACATTACAAAACCCCATAGTAAAATGACCTGTCCAGAATACAGTATTTAAATACACAGTACAAAACCCCATAGTAAAATGAGTCCAGAATACAGTATTTAAATACACAATACAAAACCCCATAGCAAAATGAGTCCAGAATACAAATCCTATTCAGCAATGTCAAAATGTTTTAGGCAGGTCTGAAAAAATGCTGTAAAGTAAGAATGTTTTCAAAAATAGACACGTTAATAGATTATATTTATCAATTAACTAAATGAAAAGTGAGTGAACAGAGAAAAATCTACATCAAATCCATATTTGGTGTGACCACCCTTTGCCTTCAAAACAGCAGCAGATCTTCTCGGTACACTTGAACAAAGTCAGGGATTTTGTAGGTATATAGTCAGGTGTATGATTAAACAATTATACCAAACAGGTGCTAATGATCATCAATTCAATATGGATGTTGAAACAAAATGATTAACTGAAACAGAAACAGCTGTGTAGGAGGAATCAAACTGGGTGAGGAACAGACAAACAGCTGACAAGGTGAGGTTGCTGAAGACAGTTTACAGTCAACAGGGTAGTTATACTGTATCAGCAAGGTCTCTCCCAGGCAGACATGTCAAGACTGAGCACAGCAACAAGACACAGGGTAGTTATACTGTATCAGCAAGGTCTCTCCCAGGCAGACATGGCAAGACTGAGCACAGCAACAAGACACAAGGTACTGTATCAGCAAGGTCTCTCCCAGGCAGACATGAGCACAGCAACAAGACACAAGGTACTGTATCAGCAAGGTCTCTCCCAGGCAGACATGGCAAGACTGAGCACAGCAACAAGACACAAGGTACTGTATCAGCAAGGTCTCTCCCAGGCAGACATGGCAAGACTGAGCACAGCAACAAGACACAAGGTACTGTATCAGCAAGGTCTCTCCCAGGCAGACATGGCAAGACTGAGCACAGCAACAAGACACAAGGTACTGTATCAGCAAGGTCTCTCCCAGGCAGACATGGCAAGACTGAGCACAGCAACAAGACACAAGGTACTGTATCAGTAAGGTCTCTCCCGGGCAGACAAGTCAAGACTAAGTCAAGCAACAAGACACAAGGTAGTTATACTGCATC
>NW_027001631.1:124404-197187 GCF_036934945.1 Oncorhynchus masou masou
TATGGGGTTTTGTAATGTGTATTTAAATACTGTATTCTGGACAGGTCCTTTTACTATGGGGTTTTGTACTGTGTATTTAAATACTGTATTCTGGACAGGTCCTTTTACTATGGGGTTTTGTACTGTGTATTTAAATACTGTATAATATTATTTATACATTACATTTTAGTTTAACACACGGCATATTTATTTACATACTGGATTATTGACATATTTACTAATATGTCTACTGCTGTATTCATTGTTAGTATATATTGTGTAGTATCATCCAGGTGTATATACGTATAGATTGCTCTTGGATTACTGTTACAGTGCTGTTGGGTTGTTAATTGGATTCATTCCCGAACTTTCTCGATTTATTTTGTTCTTTCTTTTTTTGTTGTTTTTAAAATTGATAATTACTGTGTTTGACATTCTACTGCGTTGTTAGGAACTAGTGACATAAGCATTTCGCTGCACCCACTATAACTGCTCAACTGTCTTGGCGACCAATAAACGTTGATTTGATTTAAAACCATTCATAAATTACTCAACCATGAGGGGATAAATACTTCAATATGTAGCATTCATAGATAAATAGGGCAATATAGTATTGACAAAAGATAGTAGAGCCAGGCCTAGTTCCTGATTTAAAATGTTTTGAAAGCTTAAATAAAAAAGTAAACCGTTAACTATATTGTCCGAGAGATTTCAAAGCCTTGAGCTGAATTTTACACGAGAGCACACTATAAGACTGCTTCATTTGATAAATATAATATAAACATGATCATTGGAAGGTGTTATAGATACCTGGTAGGCAGTAGGCTACTTAAAGATTGAAGTACTAGAACCGAATCTCAGTTTAAATTTCAGTGTTTTGTGGGAGGGAGGGGGGTCACGCTGCCTGAACATCTAAGAAGCACAGGTTGAATCATAAAACGAATACAAAGGCTTAGCATTATACATGTATAAAGATCACATGTCATGTGATGCTGCAGCTCTCTGGAATGTCTCCTGTTGTTTACCTGCCCTGAATCCTAATATATTCATAAATATATCATATATTTTATATACTTTCTCTTTTGAACAATTAAATGTGACAAGGGACTAGATCTGCATAATAAAGCCTTTTTGTTTGTCTTTAGTTTCAACCCAAAATGAATATAAATAAATATATGTGACTTCAGCACCACATCTTACCCGACAGCTCCCTTGTAATGAGTTGTTGTGATACTACTCTCACCTACATCTGATTTTAAATACATCACGTCGCTTAATTAAGGTTATAGCCGATGTCCGAACTGTATCTCCCTCTAAACACCGCCAACAGACATGTCCGTCAGTAAAGTCAAATCTAGGTGGGTGAAATAATAAATATGTTATTTTATCTCCACTACAAACACCGTTGATTGACGTGAAATATCATCGACTTAAAATTTCAAAAGCACATAGACTCACACCACATATTGTATTTCTTGATTGCGTTATTCGGTCTAATACAGGGGGGGACATCCGAGCTGTTTGTTGGAGATCGTCTAAGTTTATTTTAATATTATTTAACTTCAAGACTATACCACTTGTATTGATACCACTCAATAAAAGCCTGTAAATTACAAGCCTACACTATTTTCAGATTGTTATCCAACTCCTCAACATCTTTTATCAGCGCTTTATGCGGAATGTCTTAGTATTTCAGACATAATTAGAGGCTACCAAGTGCAAACACTTATACATATACAAATGTAATAGATTAGGTGAATATTCTCTAAAATTATAGATATATTTCAATTCCATGCTTTTTCAAAAGTAAGCTAATAAGGTAACAACTTTTACACGTTCTGAAAATGGCTTGTTTGACAAAAGAAGCGCACGATGTTGTATTTTAATATTTTATTGCAATTTGAAGGTACAAATCTACAAGACAAACATGTGTGACCTGTATTATACAAAATACATGTACATCTCCCTCTAAAGCAATATATAAAGCAATCAGTCACAACGGAAAACTAACATACAGTAACTTACATAAAGTCATAAACACATGGAAGCAATCACATTCCACCACAGATAAGAGACCTTTCTCCAGAACTAAGCTGATACATTACTCCGTACATTCTGCACATGTAACGGATGTGAAACGGCTAGTTTAGTTAGCGGTGCGCGCTAAATAGCGTTTCAATCGATGACGTCACCTGCTCTGGAAGTAGTAGTTCCGCTGCAAGGGTCGCGGCTTTTTTGTGGAGCGATGGGTAACGATGCTTCGTGGGTGACTGTTGTTGATGTGTGCAGGGGTCCCTGGTTCGCGCCCGGGTATGGGCGAGGGACGGTCTAAAGTTATACTGTTACACACACACGGCGCCAAGTTTCTTCTCAAGCGTGCATGGCCCATCTACATTTTGTGTGACACAAACGGTACAACAAAAAAAGAACTTGCATGAATCAGTAATTGTGTTTTTGTCTGTACTGACAAACATAACTGTAACTACATATGAGGACACTGAGGTCCGGACGTCGATCGTTTCTTCTCATTTGAAGAAAAATAATAATAAAAAAATATGTATTTTGTACACAAATAAAATCAATTAGCCTACAGGTCATTTAAATATTGCTCCCAGCGTCGAACGATTATAGTCCTGATCTGACTGAGTTAAATATTGTCCCCTGAGAAAATCGAACTTATCAAACAATTTAGTCAATATGATCTGACCTCTTCCTTGACTTAAAATACAACCCCTGTATGTTTTCTATATCTCCACAGGACACCCCTGTCCTTTTTTCTATGTGAACCCCTGCAAAGGCGTGGAATCATGAACAGTGATATTTTGTTTTGTTCGTCTGCGTCACCCGGATTTGCCTTTTTAGCAGCACATTCATCGCTCTTCCGAACCGCTAACCCCGCCCTCTTGCCGCACAACGAACTACCCCAGTTCGCAGTAGGCTCTGCTGACAGTGGGTTTAGGAGCCGGACAAAAAGAAAATTATAACAGTCCCGCTTGTCTACAGACATCCCGCAAACAAACAAAAACTGAACAAGTGCACAACTGCTAAGTATTTTCTTCTAGGTATGTCAGTCAGGTGGCTATACTTATATTTCAGTAAAGTTGAAGGGCTCTGGCTAGTGTTACTTAGCCAGCTAGAAGGATGAAGTAAGAACGTTAAACAGGAGCCTACCTCAGCAGGGTAAAAAAATACTCTACTAAGTTATCATTGTAACTTTGTTTTACAGAGAGCAGACTACTGAGACAAACAGTGATGTGGCACTCAGAGGTGAGGCTGAGGCAGGCTGCAATGCATACAGGAGGAAGTAGAGGAGACAGAGAGAGCAGGAAACTTGGGGTAGGGGCCCCATGTGGGGTCCCCTGAGAAAATCTGAACTAATCTTATCAAACAATTTAGGAACTAAAAAAGAAGATGTGTTTCAATATGATCTCCACAGGACCTATCTTCCCTGGAGGACGACATTAAAATAAAACCCCTGTACATTAAAATATCTTCCCTGGAACAACCCCTGTATGTTTCTATGTGAACATCTCCACAGGACCCATCTTCCCTGAGAGGACATTAAAATAAAACCCCTGTATGTTTCTATGTGAACATCTCCACATTACCCATCTTCCCTGGAGACCGACATTAAAATAAAACCCCTGATGTGAACATCAACATTAAAATAAAACCCCTGTATGTTTCTATGTGAACATCTCCACAGGACCCATCTTCCCTGGAGGCCGACATTATAAAACCCTGTATGTTTCCATGTGAACATCTCCACAGGACCCATCTTCACTGGAGACCGACTCTCCCCTGTATGTTTCCATCTCTCCACAGGACCCATCTTCCTTGGAGACCGACATTAAAATAAACCCCTGTATGTTTCCATGTGAACATCTCCACAGGACCCATCTTCACTGGAGACCGACATTTCTATTTTTCCATGTGAACATCTCCACAGGACCCATCTTCCCTGGAGGCCGACATTAAAATAAAACCCCTGTATGTTTCTATGTGAACATCTCCACAGGACCCATCTTCCCCGACATTAAAAATAAAACCCCTGTATGTTTCTAACCTCCACAGGACCCATTAGACCGACATTAAAATAAAACCCCCTGTATGTTTCTATGTGAACATCTCCACAGGACCCATCTTCCCTGGAGGCCGACATTAAAATAAAACCCCTGTATGTTTCTATGTGAACATCTCCACAGGACCTATCTTCCCTGGAGGCCGACATTAAAATAAAACCCCTGTATGTTTCTATGTGAACATCTCCACAGGACCCATCTTCCCTGGAGGCCGACATTAAAATAAAACCCCTGTATGTTTCTATGTGAACATCTCCACAGGACCCATCTTCCCATAACATGGTTATGGCCCTCCACAGCTGGTTATGCCCTCTCTCTCTCTCTCTCTCTCTCTCTCTCCACAGGACCTATCTTCCTTGGAGGACGACATTAAAATACAACCCCTCTATTACATTTATTTGGCTGTGCACTATGAGGTCCAATGGCACTAAACCCCCATAATTATAGAGCCAAATACACCAAATGGCACAAGCACAGTCTGATTCCAGACTTGTTTACTGTGGATGACACACACACGGCTAACCACACACACACACACACACACACACACACACACACACACACACACACAAACACACACACACAACACACACACACACACACACACCACACACACACACACACGGCTAACCACACTCAGTCCATTAAAATTGTTTACAGACTCAATTTACCTGTCTGGACCTAAAAATAGGACACATCCTTGTTTTGTGTTTTGAGATTGGGAGTAGAGATCTGTTGAGCAGATGTCAGTGTGTATCTGTCTCCCTCTCTCTCTCTCTCAATTCAATTCAAGGGGCTTTATTGGCATGGTAAACACATGTTAACATTGGAAAAGCAAGTGAAGTAGATAATATACAAAAGTTAAATAAACAATAAAAATGAACATTCACTCTCTGTCCTCTCTCTCCTTCTCTGTCCTCTCTACCTCTCTCTCTCTGTCCTCCCTCCCCCTCCCTCTCCCCTCTCTCACCCTCTCTTTCTGTCCTCCCTCCCTCTCCCTCTCCCCCTCCCCTCTCTCTCTCTCTCTGTCCTCCCCCTCTCTCTCTCTGTCCTCCCCCTCTCTCTCTCTGTCCTCCCTCCTCTCTCTCTGTCCTCCCTCTCCTCTCTCTTCTGTCCCCCTCCCTCTCCCTCTCTCTCTCTCTGTCCTCTCCCCTCTCTCTCCCTCTCTCTCTCTCTCTGTCCTCCCTCCCTCTCTCTCTCTGTCCTCCCTCTCTCTCTCTCTCTCTGTCCTCCCTCCCTCCCTCATATATATATATATATCTTATGACTGTGTGAATCTATATCCACAATTCAGATAGCACATTTGGTTCCTTGGAAGATGTGGGAACCTATGTGTTTTGTTTTCCATTGTTTCTGGGAACGAAGCATCTTCCGGCGCCGACAGAGATGGCCGCCTCGCTTCGCGTTCCTAGGAAACTATGCAGTTTTTTGTTTTTTTACATGTTATTTCTTACATTAATACCCCAGGTCATCTTAGGTTTCATTACATACAGTCGAGAAGAACTACTGTATATAAGATCAGCGTCAACTCACCATCAGTTCGACCAAGAATATGTTTTTCGCGACGCGATCCTGTGTTCTGCCTTACAAACAGGACAACGGAATGGATCACATGCAGCGACCCAAAACGACTCCGGAAAAGAGGGAAACGAGGCGGTCTTCTGGTCAGACTACGGAGACGGGCACATCGTGCCCCACTTCCTAGCATTCTTCTTGCCAATGTCCAGTCTCTTGACAACAAGGTTGATGAAATCCGAGCAAGGGTAGCATTCCAGAGGGACATCAGAGACTAACGTTCTGTGCTTCACGGAAACATGGCTCACTGGAGAGACGCTATCCGAGCGGTGCAGCCAACGGGTTTCTCCACGCATTGCGCCGACAGAAACAAACACCTTTCTGGTAAGAAGAGGGGTGGGGGTGTATGCCTTGTATGGCTAACGAGGCATGGTGCGATGAAAGAAACATACAGGAACTCAAATCCTTCTGTTCACCTGATTTAGAATTCCTCACAATCAAATGTAGACCGCATTATCTACCAAGAGAATTCTCTTAGATTATAATCACAGCCGTATATATATCCCCCCCAAGCAGACACATCGATGGCTCTGAACGAACTTTATTTAACTCTTTGCAAACTGGAAACCATTTATCCGGAGGCTGCATTCATTGTTGCTGGGGATTTTAACAAGGCTAATCTGAAAACAAGACTCCTAAATTTTATCAGCATATCGATTGCGCAACCAGGGGCGGAAAAACCTTGGATCACTGTTACTCTAAATTCAACGACGCATATAAGGCCCTGCCCCGCCCACCTTCCGGAAAAGCTGACCACGACTCCATTTTGCTGATACCTGCCTACAGGCAGAAACTAAAAAAGCTCCCCGCTGAGGTCTGTCCAACGCTGGTCCGACCAAGCTGACTCCACACTCCAAGACTGCTTCCATCACGTGGACTGGGACATGTTTCGTATTGCGTCAGATAACAACATTGACGAATACGCTGATTCGGTGTGCGAGTTCATTAGAACGTGCGTTGAAGATGTCGTTCCCATAGCACGATTAAAACATTCCCTAACCAGAAACCGTGGATTGATGGCAGCATTCGCGTGAAACTGAAAGCGCGAACCACTGCTTTCAATCAGGGCAAGGTGTCTGGTATTATGACTGAATACAAACAGTGCAGCTATTCCCTCCGCAAGGCTATCAAACAAGCTAAGTGTCAGTACAGAGACAAAGTAGAATCTCAATTCAACGGCTCAGACACAAGCTCGAGACCCTGGGTCTCGACCCCGCCCTGTGCAACTGGGTACTGGACTTCCTGACGGGCCGCCCCCAGGTGGTGAGGGTAGGTAACAACATCTCCTCCCCGCTGATCCTCAACACTGGGGCCCCACAAGGGTGCGTTCTGAGCCCTCTCCTGTACTCCCTGTTCACCCACGACTGCGTGGCCACGCACGCCTCCAACTCAATCATCAAGTTTGCGGACGACACAACAGTGGTAGGCTTGATTACCAACAACGACGAGACGGCCTACAGGGAGGAGGTGAGGGCCCTCGGAGTGTGGTGTCAGGAAAATAACCTCACACTCAACGTCAACAAAACTAAGGAGATGATTGTGGACTTCAGGAAACAGCAGAGGGAACACCCCCTATCCACATCGATGGAACAGTAGTGGAGAGAGTAGCAAGTTTAGGTTCCTCGGCATACACATCACAGACAAACTGAATTGGTCCACTCACACAGACAGCATCGTGAAGAAGGCGCAGCAGCGCCTCTTCAACCTCAGGAGGCTGAAGAAATTCGGCTTGTCACCAAAAGCACTCACAAACTTCTACAGATGCACAATCGAGAGCATCCTGGCGGGCTGTATCACCGCCTGGTACGGCAACTGCTCTGCCCTCAACCGTAAGGCTCTCCAAAGGGTAGTGAGGTCTGCACAATGCATCACCGGGGGCAAACTACCTGCCCTCCAGGACACCTACACCACCCGATGTTACAGGAAGGCCATAAAGATCATCAAGGACATCAACCACCCGAGCCACTGCCTGTTCACCCCGCTATCATCCAGAAGGCGAGGTCAGTACAGGTGCATCAAAGCTGGGACCGAGAGACTGAAAAACAGCTTCTATCTCAAGGCCATCAGACTGTTAAACAGCCACCACTAACATTGAGTGGCTGCTGCCAACACACTGACACTGACTCAACTCCAGCCACTTTAATAATGGGAATTGATGGGAAATGATGTAAATATATCACTAGCCACTTTAAACAATGCTACCTTATATAATGTTACTTACCCTACATCATTCATCTCATATGCATACGTATATACTGTACTCTATATCATCGACTGCATCCTTATGTAATACATGTATCACTAGCCACTTTAACTATGCCACTTTGTTTACATACTCATCTCATATGTATATACTGTACTCAATACCATCTACTGTATCTTGCCTATGCTGCTCTGTACCATCACTCATTCATATATCCTTATGTACATATTCTTTATCCCCTTACACTGTGTATAAGACAGTAGTTTTGGAATTGTTAGTTAGATTACTTGTTGGTTATTACTGCATTGTCGGAACTAGAAGCACAAGCATTTCGCTACACTCGCATTAACATCTGCTAACCATGTGTATGTGACAAATAAAATTTGATTTGATTTGATTTATTTAGCCATTTGTTTCCTTTCTGGTAAAAACAAACATTTTGTAAATGTTCTGAGAACGGAAGTGAACATTTCGCCTGTTCTGCGAATGTTCATTTTTAAATTGCATGGAGTTTCTGAGAAAGTTTTACGATGGTTCCCTGAAAGTTTTTATTAACGTTCTGAGAACGTAAATTATACGTTATTTGACGATTGCCCACCAGGATGGAGCCACTACCCCATGTTTTTTTTAACTCATACAAAGCTGTTCATTGTAGTTGAATCAACCAGCTCTCATTTCAATGGAAACAAGCACTCATTAAGATCAGCTGTGGCCAATTAGTGGGTGCGGCCAACACACCTGAACACACTTAACAAGATCGAGGATAGAGAGTTTTGTTGACCCTGAGAACGGAATGTATATGTGGTTAAATAACATTCTTAGAACCTTATGTTTTCTTGGGGTTTTTAATGGAACATTTTCTTAATGTTCTGAGAACATGACTTGAAATAGAACCCTGAGGAAACCTGCAGAAAACGTTTTGCTGAAGAACTGAAATTCCCACAGAAGAATTTCTTCAATGTGCTGAGAATGTTCCAAAGCCACGCAAACTATCCTGCACCATTCCCAGAACGTTGTGGGACAGTTGGAGGACTATGAGTTTAAAGTGCAGACTGTCAGCTTTAATTTGAGGGTATTTCATATATATTTGGGTGAAGCGTTTAGAAATTACAGCCCTTTCAGTACATAGTCGGCCCATTTTAGGAGACCAAAGTATTGTGACAAATTAATTTGTGTATTAAAGTATTTGGTCCCATATTCATAGCACACAATGACTACTGTTACGATAAACTAGGAGTGGTGGGTGGAATCAGTGCGCAGAGAGCAGGGTTCAGTCGTTGTCAATTTATTTCACCGGCGTAACAAAAACGATCACGCCAACACACAGGCGTGTACAAGTTCTCAGTCCAAACAACAGGACAAAATAGTCTGGAGAATAAAGACACAAACAAAATTAACACCATCCAAACAGAGTAACAAGAAACAAGCCCGCACAGATACCCAGCAGCCCTAGTGCCCTTAAATAGCCTACAAACAAACCCTAACACAAAACAGGTGTACCCAATTACCCAATAATCAAAACAAACGGAAAAGAAATCGACGGCAGCTAATAGGCCGGCGACGACGACCGCCGAGCACCGCCCGAAGAGGAAGAGGCACCATCTTCGGCGAGGTTCGTGACAACTACATCAAGTTTGACTCTACACATTTGTTGGATGTATTTGCTGTTAGTTTTGGTTGTGTTTCAGATGATGTTGTGCCCAATAGAAATGAATGGTAAATAATGTAGTGTGTCATTTTGGAGTCACTTATTGTAAATAAGAATAGGATATGATTCTAAACACTTCTACATTAATGTGAATGTTACCATGGTTACAGATAATCCTCAATGAGTGAAAGAGTTACAGATGCAGAAATATCATACACCCAAGACATGCTCACCTCTCACCTCTCCAAAACAAACACAAAATGCCTCATTTGTAGAGTCACAAGCTTGTTGTAGTCATTGCGTGCTATGAATATGGGACCAAATACTTAAATTTTTACTACTTTAATGCACATATAAGTGAATTTGTCCCAATACTTTTGGTGTCCTAAATGATTTAGAAGTTCCATCACAAAAAGGATGGAACTTCTAAACGGTTCACCCGATATGGATGACAATACCCTCACATTAAAGCTGACTGTCTGCACTTTAACCTCATTGTTTAATTTCAAATCCAAACGTCTGGAGTTTAGAGCCAAAATAAGAGGAAATGCTTCACTGTCCTAATAATTACAGAGGGCTCTGTATACGTCTGTTCATTATCCAAACCAATAACACATATATCCTGTCCTCAGGGGTTGTTGGATTTCGCTGTAGCCAATGTCCCCCGTCAGGCTCTCATAAGGATACAACATGATATGGTGGCATGAATGTTCAAGTAAACAGAACCCAGTTCAAACTGTTTGTCCTAAGACTGTGTGACCGGTAAACACATGGGATGATAATGGCAAGACACAAAGAGGGCAGGAACCTTCAAGTGGAACTGACAGCATTTTCAAATCTTATTCAAATCTGTTCATATAGACCCTCAGGGTGAATATGACACCTTTTTTTGTACATTTTCTGACAAGCGAGCACTTCGATAGGGCCATTTTCACAAATTCATATAATGTTTGGGAATTACGTACAGTAAGGCATTTGTGAAAGTTCTATAGCAAAATAGAGTAGGAAAGCTTCTGTGCGTTTGGACAACAGAAGTAAATAAAACCTAATAAAAACATCTGTCTTGTGGACCGGTCGCGCACTGGTCCTGGACATGGGCCTGCCATCATTCACTTTGAACTGGACTGTGTGTTTACAGGCAGTTGGGCCTGCCATCATTCACTTTGAACTGGACTGTGTGTTTACAGGCAGTAGGGCCTGCCATCATTCACTTTGAACTGGACTGTGTGTTTTACAGGCAGTAGGGCCTGCCATCATTCACTTTGAACTGGACTGTGTGTTTACAGGCAGTAGGGCCTGTCATCATTCACTTTGAACTGGACTGTGTGTTTACAGGCAGTAGGGCCTGCCATCATTCACTTTGAACTGGACTGTGTGTTTACAGGCAGTTGGGCCTGCCATCATTCACTTTGAACTGGACTGTGTGTTTACAGGCAGTAGGGCCTGCCATCATTCACTTTGAACTGGACTGTGTGTTTACAGGCAGTAGGGCCTGCCATCATTCACTTTGAACTGGACTGTGTGTTTACAGGCAGTAGGGCCTATAATCATTCACTTTGAACTGGACTGTGTTTACAGGCAGTAGGGCCTGTCATCATTCACTTTGAATTGGACTGTGTGTTTACAGGCAGTTGGGCCTGCCATCATTCACGTTGAACTGGACTGTGTGTTTACAGGCAGTAGGGCCTATAATCATTCACTTTGAATTGGACTGTATGTTTACAGGCATTAGCAACAGCGTGACTTTAGCTCATCAATACGCATTCGCCAAAAGCCACAAAATACACCTGAATGGATTTCTGCAAATATGTAAATACCACGGGAGTCCTCTTACATTTGGGATCTTTACAGTCCTTTTGATCAAACAACCATGAAAAGGTAGGCTCTCTCTCCCTCAGTTGCATATGCACATCAACAACAACAAGATCAACAACTATTGCTTGCCAAGGGGATGGCCTAAAATCTAACAAGAGACAGTAGATAAACCCTCAAATAATTTCAGCTAGTTGGCAGTCAGAATTGCACTGAGAAACAATGGGGAATAGTAGCCTGCTCACTGTTCTGCAGCCTGCCTGCCAATACATGCTTGTCCCAACCCAGGTTGACAACTGAATGGGAACTTAAATCATTTAATCGATGCCAAATACATTTGATTGACAACTAAGGGTGAGTTGTTAAATTGCCTTCAGTGTGTCAGAGTAGGGTCTGAGTTGTTCGTCTGTTCAGATTGTCTGTTCGTAAATTCAGTGTCTGTTTGTAAATTCAGTGTCTGTTCGTGAATTCAGATTGTCTGTTCGTAAATTCAGATTGTCTGTTCGTAAGAATTCAGATTGTCTGTTCGTGTTCAGATTGTCTGTTCGTGAATTCAGTGTCTGTTCGTAAATTCAGATTGTCTGTTCGTAAATTCAGATTGTCTGTTCGTAAATTCAGATTGTCTGTTTGTAAATTCAGATTGTCTGTTCGTAAATTCAGATTGTCTGTTCGTAAATTCAGATTGTCTGTTTGTAAATTCAGATTGTCTGTTCGTAAATTCAGATTGTCTGTTACGTGAATTCAGATTGTCTGTTCGTGAATTCAGATTGTCTGTTCGTAGAATTCAGATTGTCTGTTTGTGAATTCAGATTGTCTGTTCATGAATTCAGATTGTCTGTTCGTGAATTCAGATTGTCTGTTCGTAAATTCAGATTGTCTGTTCGTAAATTCAGATTGTCTGTTCGTGAATTCAGATTGTCTGTTCGTGAATTCAGATTGTCTGTTCGTGAATTCAGATTGTCTGTTCGTGAATTCAGATTGTCTGTTCGTAAATTCAGTGTCTGTTCGTAAATTCAGAATGTTCATAAATTCAGAATGTTCATAAATTCAGAATGCCAGTAAATTCAGTGTGTTTCACTTTCCGGGTGTTCAGAACACACACTGCACTATTGACACTGGTCTGGATGCTCTGGCCGAGGAGTAGGGTTGATCCTAGCATTCCTCACAACGGCAGTCAAGCATCCAAGCTAACTGGCTAAAGTTGGCTAGCTTGCAAGCTACTTCCAGACACAAATGAGAGAACATTCTGACCACACCTCACTCTGACCATTTTCCTCACCCTAGCAAAGCTGGTTAGGCTGTTTCCATGTTATCTAGAGTGTTAGTGACTGACTGTGCCGTCATATTTAGCAGGTGTTGCGCGTTAGTAAATTCATCAGTTATTCTGCACTCTGGCACGCTCAGACGAGAGTGTTCTGAAATCGGAGTAGATAGCCAGAGTGAATTTACGAGCGCAAGAGATATGCTAACTGGATAACAGTTGTTCAAGTTCAGTATAGCTAGCTAGCAAAGTGATTCACATTTCTTACTAGCTAACCAAATGACTCACCATCTCTGTTGCCACCCATAAGTGATAAGAGGGGAAAGATTTGTCCCACTCAGCCACTCCCTCCAATAACATGACTGCGGCCAAGTGAAGACATAACATCCTCCCAGCACTTCCCAGCTAGCTAGCTAACGTTAGGCTCTGTGTTTTTAGCTTGCTAAATAAATAGCGACATAAATAGATACGCTAGTCTATTAGCCACTTTATGGCTGACTTGTGATCATTGCCCTTGCTAGTTTGGTTGTATGTACATGCCTTAGTTACATTCCTCCTTTCTTGTTTCAAATATTGAGTGATTGAAACTCCCCGAAAGGGTGGAGGCAGTAAACAATGTACCAGGTCAGATGTGATATAAACCTGATAGCAATATTTTTGGACAACCAAGAAATGTATTGGTGAATTATATTAATCATGCATTGAACTTGAGCTTTTCTGCCAGTAATGCCTTACTGTACGTCATGGAATTCTGAGTCAAATATAACCTATTTTTTAAACCTCTTTATACAGTTGGCTTTGTAGCATAAACTGGGAATTCTATATTCTTTGACTGATATGATTGTCTGTTTGTTTCATATCGGCAAAGTACTTAAAAATGCTGTCAATTCCACTTTAAGTGGAGCAAGGCTCATGAGAGCATTTTCATCGTAGTCATACACTCTTCATAGAACACATTGGTGAAGCTCAGGACACCTGACAGAAGAGCATAAAGACAAGTGATATGCAACTTAAAGACTCCCAGTGGGATACAGCACATTCATATAGGACCGGGTTAGATAGGGACGGGTGAAGAAGCAGTTCAGTAGGTGTGACGGGGTCTCAAAAAAGATCCCACAATACCTTGTGGCATGCATATGATTCCTTATAGATTGAGAAGGGGTTAGTTTGCTCAGGACTTGAGGAACCCTTAAAACAATGTAGCAGTAATCTTACCCTGCACAAACACAAACCACAACTAATAAACAATGTAATTAAATAAAAAAACGTAACTGTCTCCAACTCGGATGACTGTAATCAATTGATTAGTGGAGACAGGTGTGTCAGTGCTGTGGTGAAACAAAAGCCTGCACACCCAGGACCAGAGTGGGGATCCTGAGCTCGGGAAACAATCACCTTGGCTCACTGTTGAACTTTGAACCCCCCCCCATGAAAAACACCCAGATGCCAGATATACTGTTGTGTAGCCTACAGCTAACGTAGTTGGAGCAGATGTATCTTTATTCAAAAGTAACGTGTCCTACCTTGTGGAATACATGTCCTAGGTGTGAGCTGTTAGGATATTTAACCACCATCTAAATGATCTGCTCCATCTAAGTCCGTTATTAACTCACCAAGGGGCGCTAGCCTCTTTCTATTTCTAGACAGTTCCTATATTACAAAAACACAAAGAATAGACCACAAAACACCCATTTCATAAATCAACATTTTATTCAAACAGCAAACTCATACAATTATCCAACATAATTGTGTTTTGAGAAATACGGAACTCATGTACAAAAAGGTGACAGATAAAACTGAACCGCGATCGAATATTACAACATTAAACTGCAACATTTAACACGTGTAACATGAGTCTCTCTGTGTTCTGTATTGTATGGATGTGTATGTTTCTGTAAAACACACCTTGGTCTCAGCATGATTCCCTGTCAAAATAAAAGGTATTAATTAAAAAATAACATGCGTAACTTGTCCAGCAAAATTAATGTTATATTGAAAGCCATTAATGTTTATAAATTTGACAAACGCCTGGAAGAAACCAGTTGTCTGAAGTGGAAATAACACTATTAAAAGGTGGATGTTGTGTAGTTTCTCCTCCCAGGTAACCTGTACGTGTCACTGCTACACAGTTTCCTACTTTGCTGTTGTGTACACTACATACATGCCCTACTTCTGCTTCCAACACAATCGATAATATACCTGTAACCTGTGATCTTACAAACACACACAGTTCAGTCTTCTATAGATTTCATATAGACAGTTCAAGATAAGCATCCACAATGATAGGAAAGTTATCCAACTCGCGTGTGTGTGTGTGTGTGTCTGTGTCTGTGTGTCTGTGTGTCTGTGTCTGTGTGTGTGTGTGTCTGTGTGTGTGTGTCTGTGTGTGTGTGTGTCTGTGTGTGTGTGTATCCGTCTGTCCTCTATAAAGGGCTAACAGGTGTATGGCCTATTGTCCTGAACCTATAGGCCAATACCACACATGGTTATGAAATCACAACAATGCATGCAGATTTTCACTCCGAGTCGGGAGATATTTGACGACAACAACAACAATTAAAATCTGCAATAATATGACAATAATAATATCACTCGTCAATAAATACAATACATTCAATTCGGCGACTGAGTCCTCCACAAATGCTTTTTGGGGTAAGGGCTTCCCAGACTGATATTTATGAACAGCAAGCCCAGACCGCAAAAAGATTCGTGACGGACAATCTATGGGTCCAGATCCACATCACTCCACGAACTACTGCCGTAAAAAGAGTCTTCCACGGTCTCTCATCCACACAAAGTGCATCAGTCCAGCAATTGGTACAACACTCAATCTATCCTTGCGCGCAAGGTTCTTGCATGTGGAATTCGACATTGTAACCACATTCGTCTGAACATATCAATTCACGTTAGGCTACAGAAAACACTGTGTTTTATTTCTAAACCAGCAGTAATCGCGGTGTGTGTACGTACATCCTCTTATTCGCAATGTCGCCTGATGGAGAGCCGATCTCCAGTTGTCTGCCGATAGCTGTGCACGAGGAAGAACGTTGCTCTGCTCCAACATACCGTAAATAGAGAGCAGCGAAGGCTTTCATTGGAGAGTGCAGAACTTGTCATCTACCAATCGCAATCAATCTCTATAGGGACCCCCCTTATCCAACAAAAAAAGACGAGAAGGAAAACTAACTGGTTTCCCCGCTGTGAAAAAGTAACGGGACAAACCATTGTCCACACAGTAGCCTTTACGCCTTGCCAAAGCCCAAATAAATGTGTGCGAAAATGGGGAGCTTCTGAAACAAACTAGTACAATAAAAATTGATCTGATCCAACCAAATGTTTGATGGTGAGAAACATATCCCTAATGTTGATAATAGATGATGACATCTGACAGCAAAGCCTACTATTCACCCCACATTGCCGCAAGT
The DNA here is from genome assembly GCF_036934945.1 of Oncorhynchus masou masou. Classification (NCBI taxonomy): domain Eukaryota; kingdom Metazoa; phylum Chordata; class Actinopteri; order Salmoniformes; family Salmonidae; genus Oncorhynchus; species Oncorhynchus masou. The sequence goes on from NW_027001631.1 coordinate 140,390, forward strand.
AAACTTCGCCAAACCAAACATTTACTCAACAACATGAACCATCACTGGACAGCCCGCAGTGACGGAACCAACACTTACTTATAGGTCTAACATTACAGATTCCAATGATCATCCATATTTAGATCAAGGCTGGGATTCATTCTGATCCGCGGTATCCACTTCATAGCGCGCTTGACATTTTAAAGGAGCCGGCAGCTGCAGCGTTTACCTTGAATGCGATCAACGACCGCGCTAATATTGCCTTTAAAAGCTGCTTTGTCTACAAGCGCGATGGGATTGAATCTTCAAGTAGCCAATATCTACACTGGTGGACTAGGGAGACAACAGGGCACGACATTAGGATAACCCATTGGCTACCCCCTTTTTATACCGCACCCACATATACATCCTGTATAGCCTGCAGTAGCCTATGCAAGTAGGAGACAGTCGACCGTCGGTGGCACGAAAATAACAAAAACAGATTATTCAATCAATTAGATCCATTGGAACCCCAAAAGTACCCGAACTCTTCAGGCCCGCTCTTGCGCCGATTTGATTGGCCGGGACTTTAATTTGTGGCCGCCTCCAATCGGTCACGATTCCTTGTTTCTGTCGCGAGCACAGGGTGGCTGCCGCCTCTGACGCAGTACGCGCGCTACTCACTTTAGCAGTCACGACTCGAGAAGGGTCGCTCTTTCCACTGAAAATCAAACGCCAGAATGTAATTACGGACGGAGGGAGGTACACCCCAGCTTTGGCCAAAATCGTCCACAGAGCTAACGTTGATGTAACATAGAGCCATGTCTGTATCTTTGTTCCACAGTCAAAACACAAAATGACGATAACATTCGTGGGGCACAATGTCTTAATTCCCCACTATAGCATAGGAATGTTACACTGAACTGTCAGCCGCAGATTTTAAAACAATTGAACATTTCAAGATGAACCCTCAGAGTTTTGGACGCATATCCATTCAAAGCATAATTCAAACATGGCCTAATGACATCATCAGTCCGCGGTTGCATGCATAGCTTTAGGCTATAGCCTAACGATGGTTCAACCACACAAATCAAATTATTTATGAAACAAGAATCCGAATAAAATTGTCATTGGAGACATGGACGTAATTAATTTAAGGTGTAGCCTAAACCACAAATTAATGTAGCCTAGAATATGACCGGGACATAGCAGTTGGCTTAAGTCTGCTATCTGAATCGTAGAGGATGGCGCTATCCAGACCAAACGTGAGAGCAACATAATTCCAAACAAGAACTGAATATTGTTCTATTAAATGTGGTCTAACTCCACACCCATAATGTCAACCTGGAAACTTTCCTCTTTCAAACTGAGTAGAATTTCTGTATGCCATTGGTCGCGCTTTGAGTTCTGAACATTTCAGCAGCACCCGGAGTGGACTGCACCCGACAGCCTTCACTTTAGTTATGTGCAGCTGAAACACATTTGACTCTTTCCTATTCTTGTCCCCCAAAATAATTAAGTAGCCTAATTGGGATCCGTTTCCTTCGTCCCAGGCAGAGGTTTACATACATTCATAAGTCCTCGCGGAAAGAATCATTTCAACCATATGTAAGAGCTCAACAGCGCCGATTTACACATTGCATGATTCTCCGACTGAAAAGAAAGGCTGGTTTGATTTTCATCAAGCATTCATCTAGCGCTCACATTTCACACCAAATAACTCTGACCATTATTCCAAAGGCATCATTGCTTACAACACACCAGGTAGCCTATACATAACCTACCGGCCGTTTGCATGACAACGCTAACCAACAGTCGAGCGTATTAAATGCTCCTTTAACTGAACAAATAAATGCACCGATCACTCACCAAAGCGCGAGCCCCTCGCTGAAAGGGGAAATGCGTTTCACTAACATTATTTTCAAGTGTCACAAAACAACAGAGAAATATATTTATAACAGCGCAAGATCAGCTGCTGTTCTTGATTCCTACACTAAGTGTTCACACTGTACTCTTGAATGGTATGCCTTTTATACGAGTGATGCCCCCTATCTATTTCTGGATCACGAGCCAACCCCGTTGCTATTTTTAGCTCGCATTGAGAGGAAAAAAAAAGAAAACCTCACAGAGGTTCCTCCGAGGAATTTCAAGCGTAGGGCTGAAACATGCGCGTTCATATTTCCCTTCGCCCAGCACACACTGTATACATGCGCGTTCCCGTGTCGTTTTAAACCACTATAATAAAGTGGTGCACGTGACACGGCGGCCTTATTGCGTTCATTGCATGACAATGCAGAGATTCTTGCCAATGTAGTCTAATTTATCCAACACTTTTTTTTTGTTTTACTTTTCATGCGTCTCTCTCTCTCTCTCTCTCTCTCTCTCTCTCAGTAGAATGGTATACAGCTAAATTATATCAATGTTGTATAATTTCTCCTCTATGTGAATTTCAGATCAAACTAAATTAACGCTATAGAGGAGAAAATAAATAAATGCATCTATTTTTCCTCGTGAGAGCTGCGTCAGTTACTAGGCATTGACGTCACGTCCAGATTCTCCCACTCGGCAGTCCATGGCTGCTGACAGAAAGCCATAGCCGTTGAATTTGCTGTTGAACCGCTGCTTCAGAATTGACCACATGCAAGTGAATGTAAAATACACAATATTGGGGTTAAAATTGTCGCTTTTTTCAGTGACTATAAATGTACGGTATACGAAATCATGGCTCCAAGCATTTCAAAATGCCCCCCACCCTCCTCTCTAACTCAACTCTCTCCACAGTTCTCTTTATCTTTCTCTCTATTCGTTTAGTCTTCCCTTCTTCCTTTCATGTTAGTGGAAGCTACAGCCCACGCAACAGATTCTCACGCACGCGCACACAGACACTGGACACGAATACACACAAGCACAAAACAAACGCCCACTTTCTCTGATGGTAGAAAGCTTTCCAAATATATTCCTCAGTGACAACAATGGTAGCCTATACTACCGTCTTAATATAGCTTGCGAGATGTTTCCCTTTTCTTTTTTTAACGGATCAGAATACTGAAACGCGTCGTAACGGAGCGGCGCGGGGCCGTCCAATTATGCTATTTTTAGCTCACGTGCTCAATATGCTTGGCGCTGCGGGTTCCTCTCTTTCTGATGTACGCTCCAAAACATAAATACAGCATAGATTATAGACAGTCATGCGAGACCAAGGTATACGTGAAGAATGTTACAGTTATGCCTATAGACTCAAAAATATGCACTAAATAATAATTCAAATGAAATATAGGTTTGTTTGCTCATTCATTTTTACATGGTTCAATATTAAAGGTGTAATTGTGTGGCTGGTTCATTCAGCCTACTGTGGTGTGGGCATTCTACAGCCGACTGGGGTGTGGGCATTCTACAGCCTACTGTGGTGTGGGCATTCTACAGCCTACTGTGGTGTGGGCATTCTACAGCCTACTGTGGTGTGGGCATTCTACAGCCTACTGTGGTGTGGGCATTCTACAGCCTACTGTGGTGTGGGCATTCTACAGCCTACTGTGGTGTGGGCATTCTACAGCCGACTGTGGTGTGGGCATTCTACAGCCGACTGTGGTGTGGGCATTCTACAGCCTACTGTGGTATGGGCATTCTACAGCCTACTGTGGTATGGGCATTCTACAGCCTACTGTGGTATGGGCATTCTACAACCTACTGTGGTATGGGCATTCTACAGCCTACTGTGTTGTTTTGCTGTTGCTTATGCACGGATGATGGCTTGCGGAGTTAATCAAACAATTGCCACCACGTAAAGGCCTACCTGACCTTTCCACATCTGAGGGCTACATGACGTTTGTATGAAGACCTGGGGTTGATTTGGAATGAACATATAGCCTGTATGCAGTGCAATATATATTTTGGGTTAATATTGATTGTGTGCTGTAATGTCCAACATCCGGTAATGTCCTAGCTGCAACTTACATTTAAGGTCTGGTAAGGTCGTAGGTCAGATTTATATGCATATATGTGGAATTGTAAGAGAAACGTGATGCAGGTGTAAAAGCAATAGATCAGAGAGGGTCTATATCTTGGTGCCACTGCCTTTCTCTAATGATAAGGCTCGAAACAATGTTGACTCTTGTAGAGGTCGACAAATATAAATGTAACGTATAGAACTGAATGATCAGAGAGGTTCTAGAATGTTGATTATACATTTCTATATCAACGTTGATCGCTATATCTAAACGGTAAATGGCTTTGTCTTGTTGCTGTCTAAGGCTGCCTTTACACAGGCTTATACCAATTATTGTCAAAAAGCTGATTTGATTGGTCAAAATACCAATTAGTGGAAAAATATCATATTTGGGCTGCCTGTGTAAATACAGCCAATAGTTTCTGAAAACACTTCCGTGTACAGCAGGTACTGTCCATGGTTCTGAAAATCATTCGTGTACAGCAGGCACTGTCCATGGTTCTGAAAATCATTCGTGTACAGCAGGTACTGTCCATGGTTCTGATAATCATTCGTGTACAGCAGGCACTATCCATGGTTCTGAAACAACTTTGTGTACAACATGCGCTGTCCATGGTTCTGAACCCTCTTGGTGTACAACATGCGCTGTCCATGGTTCTGAAACTCCTTCCTGTGCAACAGGAACGGTCTGGTTCTGAACTGCTTCCCATGCAATAGGACTGAGTAAATCCGGGCCTCGTGGACCACATAATGCATGTTTTTCATCCTTCATCTAACTGATGTAGACCTGGGATACCACGTGTTTCCACGGTCAATCAATGACATCAATTAGTCAATATAGGTGAAAAAAGGACCACACCAGCAGCACCGTGGACCTCAACATTTGACTTCATAGGTAAAACGTACAAAACTGTAAGGATAACACACCATACAAAATGTCTCTGTCCTGTTGCCACATGAAAAAGACATCGAAAAATAATCATAATTCAACACTATCCCCTAATCTCCAGATCAGCTATTACCGCACATGTGACAGTTTAAATGTAGAATTGTCTCCGCTTATTGTCCATTGGGCATAGCGAATGTGTAGATAGTTACAGGCCAAAATACCTCGTTTAAAGCATACAATACAACATGCCCATAGAACTAAAATACAGGCTACACACAGCTACGTGTGTGACGGTCGTGACAGAGAAGGGCGGCAACTGGGCCGAATCATATAGAACAAATGAATGATTGAATGGCAATGAGGGGAAGTTGACTAAAAGTGAAAACAGTAAACTTACATATCATGTGATGTGCACAGCAGTTGACTGTTTATTAGATGCAGGTTACCTATGTGTTGCTTTTACCCGTATGAAGCCTTGCAGCTATCAGTGAAACCGAGCAGAGACACAAACTGAAAATAGGATTTCCAGCTTCTTCACAAATAGTCCAGCCTGCACGGTTCTCTGTTTTCTTTGTCCGATACCTTGCCTGTTTGCGTTCACAAATCACCGTATCCCTCGTATCTCCTCACCGGTACATATCTCCCACACATCAAGGATAATATATTTTTGGAAACGGCACCAGTAATGTACTAATTTAAACTGTGGTTTGAAGTCTCACAACAGAGAGAACGTCCCACCTTTTAACGGAGAAATCACATACCTTCTCAAATGGCACAACTCTAATTCACTGCGCAACCAGTGGCTCCGTGACTATGGTAAGTTCCTTGTGGGAAGAGTTGGTCAAAGGAGGAATGTAGCCTACATTAGCCTATAGCTATATAGATCACCTCGCATCTAGACGAAGACGTTCACTGTGTGTGTGTGCGTGTGTGTTGAGCGGGGTTTTAGGAGGACACACATGAGGCTGTGCATTTGTGGTTAAAGATATTGCACCAGACGTAAATATGTAAAAGATCGCTGCTACCCTCTTGGTGTGTTAAAGCTCACAATATTAATACATTATTTTCATATGAAACCAAATAATGTCGTATTTTTACCATTGAACTATACTTTTTGCTTTAATTACAACGAGTTGAAAGCATGGCTTTATAGGCTCTCATTGATAAAGCTCGGTTCCTGAACACTACCGTCTCAACCCTCAGTATGCCAGTGTGCTACTGACCCGCATTGACGTCATTGCGTCATTAGGTATCCCTTAGAAACACAGAGCTTCAAAAATAGGATCAAATTAATTCAACTTGCGAGAAAGGAGGGCGGGGCGGTTGGAAAGAATACCGGCTGCTGAAAATGCATGGGTCTCTTGGTCACCACAAAAGACAATGCATTGGACCACGTGAATTGTAAAATATTTGGACGTTATTTCCAGGATGAAAATGGTCTGCTACAGGGCTGTGACATTAGGCAACATAACGAAGCCCAGGTCTCGCTTTGTCGCTGTCCATGGTTCTCAATCCGCTTCACATGCAATAGAACAGACCAGGGCAATAGAACAGACCATGGTAATAGAACAGACCATGGTAATAGAACAGACCAGGACAATAGAACAGACCAGGACAATAGAACAGACCAGGGCAATAGAACAGACCAGGACAATAGAACAGACAATAGAATAGACATGGTAAATAGAACAGACCATGGTAATAGAACAGACCAGGACAATAGAACAGACCATGGTAATAGAACAGACCAGGACAATAGAACAGACCAGGACAATAGAACAGACCATTGTAATAGAACAGACCAGGACGATAGAACAGACCAGGACAATAGAACAGACCAGGACAATAGAACAGACCAGGACAATAGAACAGACCAGGACAATAGAACAGACCAGGACAATAGAACAGACCAGGACAGACCAGGACAATAGAATAGACCAGGACAATAGAACAGACCAGGGCAATAGAACAGACCATGGTAATAGAACAGACCAGGACAATAGAACAGACCATGGTAATAGAACAGACCAGGACAATAGAACAGACCAGGACAATAGAATAGACCAGGACAATAGAACAGACCATGGTAATAGAACAGACCAGGACAATAGAACAGACCAGGACAATAGAACAGACCAGGACAATAGAACAGACCATGGTAATAGAACAGACCAGGACAATAGAACAGACCATGGTAATAGAACAGACCAGGACAATAGAACAGACCATGGTAATAGAACAGACCAGGACAATAGAACAGACCATGGTAATAGAACAGACCAGAACAGACCAGGACAATAGAATAGACCAGGACAATAGAACAGACCAGGACAATAGAACAGACCAGGACAATAGAACAGACCAGGACAATAGAATAGACCATGGTAATAGAACAGACCAGGACAATAGAACAGACCATGGTAATAGAACAGACCAGGACAATAGAACAGACCATGGTAATAGAACATACCAGGACATTAGAAAAGACCATGTTAATAGAACAGACCAGAATAGACCAGGACAATAGAATAGACCAGGACAATAGAATAGACCAGGACAATAGAACAGACCAGGACGATAGAACAGACCAGGACGATAGAACAGACCAGGACGATAGAACAGACCATGGTAATAGAACAGACCAGGACAATAGAACAGACCATGGACAATAGAACAGACCAGGACAATAGAACAGACCATGGACAATAGAACAGACCAGAACAGACCAGGACAATAGAACAGACCAGGACAATAGAACAGACCAGGACAATAGAACAGACCAGGACAATAGAACAGACCAGGACAATAGAACAGACCAGGACAATAGAACAGACCAGGACAATAGAACAGACCAGGACAATAGAACAGACCAGGACGATAGAACAGACCATGGTGATAGAACAGACCAGGACAATAGAACAGACCAGGACAATAGAACAGACCAGGACGATAGAACAGACCAGGACAAATCCCGGCCTCGGAGCATGTGGACACTTCTAGAATTCAATCCAACACACTCAGAACTGAAACATATACTAGGTAATTCCTCTCATTTACTGATACCCCATTCAATTTCTCCATAGGCCTACTCATTTTACATGACAGATTTCCAAGTATACGGTCTATACATTGACCTGATTAGGATGTCAGAAGAGCACAAATCCATCTGAAACCATCCATCTGATATATCATACTGAACTCTTATGAAATAGATATATAGACAAGTGGTGCCTCCTATATATCAGATACTGCTGTGCTCTTATCTAAATAGATATATAGACATCACAGGTACAGTAACTTATCATATACTGCTGTGCTCTTATCTAAATAGATATATAGACACCAGAGTAACTAATCATATACTGCTGTGCTCTTATCTAAATAGATATATAGACACCAGAGTAACTAATCATATACTGCTGTGCTCTTATGTAAATAGATATATAGACACCAGAGTAACTAATCATATACTGCTGTGCTCTTATCTAAATAGATATATAGACATCACAGGTACAGTAACTTATCATATACTGCTGTGCTCTTATCTAAATAGATATATAGACACCAGAGTAACTAATCATATACTGCTGTGCTCTTATCTAAATAGATATATAGACACCAGAGTAACTAATCATATACTGCTGTGCTCCTATCTAAATAGATATATAGACACCAGAGTAACTTATCATATACTGCTGTGCTCTTATGTAAATAGATATATAGACACCAGAGTAACTTATCATATACTGCTGTGCTCTTATCTAAATAGATATATAGACACCAGAGTAACTTATCATATACTGCTGTGCTCTTATCTAAATAGATATATAGACATCACAGGTACAGTAACTTATCATATACTGCTGTGCTCTTATCTAAATAGATATATAGACACCAGAGTAACTTATCATATACTGCTGTGCTCTTATCTAAATATATATATATAGACACCAGAGTAACTTATTATATACTGCTGTGCTCTTATCTAAATATATATATAGACACCAGAGTAACCAATCATATACTGCTGTGCTCTTATCTAAATAGATATATATATATCACACCAGAGTAACTTATCATATACTGCTGTGCTCTTATCTAAATATATATATATAGACACCAGAGTAACTTATCATATACTGCTGTGCTCTTATCTAAATATATATATATATAGACACCAGAGTAACTTATCATATACTGCTGTGCTCTTATCTAAATATATATATATATAGACACCAGAGTAACTAATCATATACTGCTGTGCTCTTATCTAAATAGATATATATAGACACCAGAGTAACTTATCATATACTGCTGTGCTCTTATCTAAATAGATATATAGACACCAGAGTAACTTATCATATACTGCTGTGCTCTTATCTAAATATATATATATAGACACCAGAGTAACCAATCATATACTGCTGTGCTCTTATCTAAATATATATATAGACACCAGAGTAACTTATTATATACTGCTGTGCTCTTATCTAAATATATATATATAGACACCAGAGTAACTTATCATATACTGCTGTGCTCTTATCTAAATATATATATATAGACACCAGAGTAACTTATCATATACTGCTGTGCTCTTATCTAAATAGATATATAGACACCAGAGTAACCAATCATATACTGCTGTGCTCTTATCTAAATAGATATATAGACACCAGAGTAACCAATCATATACTGCTGTGCTCTTATCTAAATAGATATATAGACACCACAGGTTACCTACCAGATCCTCTGTGAATCCAAGTAGTCTATAGACATTTTAAAGGGAAAGGGGATGCCTACTCAGTTGTCCAACTGAATGTATTCAACTGAAATGTGTCTTCCGCATTTTTCCCAACCCCTCTGAATCGGAGAGGTGGGGGGGGGGGCTGCCTTCATCGATGTCTTCAGTGCCCTGCCTTGCTCAGGGGCAGAACAGATTTTTACCTTGTTCAATCCAACAACCTTCCGGTTACTGGTCCAACACTCAAACCACTAGGCTGCCTAACCTCTGCTCATTTTTTTATTTTTTATTTCACCTTTATTTAATCATGTGTTCAAATGTCCCGAGATGTTTTTTTTGTGGTTTCTATTTGTAGGCTCAGTCTATTTGTATACTTACTTTTTCAACAAGGACTATAAACAAAGTTACATAATCTGATGTGTTACACACCAAAACACAGCGAGCCAATACATTCTCAACTGAGCCATAGGCCTGCCTGCTACCCCATCCCATTGGCTGATCTCACTCTTACAGCCTCAATGGGTGCAGAGCGTCACACAGCTCCATTCAAAGCAGTGTGTGTGTGTGTGTGTGTGTGTGAGAGAGTTAGTGTGTGTGCTGGTCACTCACATCACATGTCTATTACATAACTGAGCACCCAGTCCTCCTCTCACCCCCCTGACAAATTCACACGCTTTGTTGCACACAAGTTATTTATACACTGTACCCAAGACGTGTGTGTTCAGAAATACCACCCGAGTTAAATATGAACTGAGAAACATTCTAAAAAGGGGCGGTGCTGAGGACAATAATAGACTAACAACCATTAGCGATGAGGTTGCTCTCCAAGGTGCTGTGCAATATGAATTCTCCAGTGTTTACTTTATATTTATAGCAGTCTGTGCATGTGTGCCAGCCTCTCTGCAACTGACATGTTCCCTCACAGGGTGCTAAGAATAGCAGGCCGCACTGTGCTTGCACTATTTCCAGCACTTGCAGACAAAACACATGGTCTCTGCAGAATTGCGGCTCTGGCTATGGGCAAGCCTTAGCCCATGTAGACTAACGGGTCATTGATAATGACTGAACAGTATATGAGTGGGTTAACGACGCCTCTGAGTGTGTTAGTTCCCAAACTGATATAGTTCCACCATCTTCTACCCTTGATTTGGCAGTGCCTTCTGGGTTGCCATGAAGCCTAGTGGTTAGAGTGTTGGACTCGTAACCGAAAGGTTACAAGACTGAATCCCCAAGCTGACAAGGTAAATATTTGTCATTCTGCCCCTGAATAGGCAGTTAACCCACTGTTCCGAGGCAGTCATTGAAAATTAGATTTTGCCTGGTTAAATAAAGGTAACATAAAAACATGGGGGTGATGCTTGAGGCTACAGATCCTGTCATATAAGATCCATTGTATCAGGAAGGGGACAGTCCTGCAAGTCATCTTGTTACTTCTGCAAACACACTCATTGTCACTGGCACTTTTGGATTTGAGCATCATGTCCTGGTTGTGGGGTACACCTGGACAGCATCAATCTGCACCAAGTAGAGTACTGAGGAAACCATATCATTTTCCCAGGCCAAAAGCAAGGTGAAATACTGCCATTCATTTGGAATATGATCACAGAGCCACAAGGGGTGCATTTAAAAAAGGGCAATTCTAGGAATATGACAAAACCAGAAGTGTAGTGTTACGCAGGTCTTCATCCACTTAGGACCCTAACTGAGCTATGCTTTAAAACACAGCAACTCAAATGTTTTTTAATGGGAGCAGTGGGTTGGGGGAGGGCCTAGGGCTGTGCTGTCAGTCAGAGGAGTTGCAAAGACCTCTCTGTCCACCATTAACAGAATTATTTCTCCCCACCACACGGCTGCCTCGGGCATGGGTTTCAGTCTCCCCCACCACACGGCTGCCTCGGGCATGGGTTTCAGTCTCCCCACCACACGGCTGCCTCGGGCATGGGTTTCAGTCTCCCCACCACACGGCTGCCTCGGGCATGGGTTTCAGTCACCCCACCACACGGCTGCCTCGGGCATGGGTTTCAGTCACCCCACCACACGGCTGCCTCGGGCATGGGTTTCAGTCTCCCCACCACACGGCTGCCTCGGGCATGGGTTTCAGTCACCCCACCACACGGCTGCCTCGGACATGGGTTTCAGTCTCCCCACCGCACGGCTGCCTCGGGCATGGGTTTCAGTCACCCCACCGCACGGCTGCCTCGGGCATGGGTTTCAGTCTCCCCAACACACGGCTGCCTCGGGCATGGGTTTCAGTCTCCCCACCGCACGGCTGCCTCGGGCATGGGTTTCAGTCACCCCACCACACGGCTGCCTCGGGCATGGGTTTCAGTCTCCCCACCACACGGCTGCCTCGGGCATGGGTTTCAGTCACCCCACCACACGGCTGCCTCGGGCATGGGTTTCAGTCTCCCCACCACACGGCTGCCTCGGGCATGGGTTTCAGTCACCCCACCACACGGCTGCCTCGGGCATGGGTTTCAGTCTCCCCACCACACGGCTGCCTCGGGCATGGGTTTCAGTCTCCCCACCACACGGCTGCCTCGGGCATGGGTTTCAGTCACCCCACCACACGGCTGCCTCGGGCATGGGTTTCAGTCATCCCACCACACGGCTGCCTCGGGCATGGGTTTCCAGTCTCCCCACCACACGGCTGCCTCGGGCATGGGTTTCAGTCACCCCACCACACGGCTGCCTCGGGCATGGGTTTCAGTCTCCCCACCACACGGCTGCCTCGGGCATGGGTTTCAGTCTCCCCACCACACGGCTGCCTCGGGCATGGGTTTCAGTCTCCCCACCACACGGCTGCCTCGGGCATGGGTTTCAGTCACACCACTACCTCTGTTTAAATGCACTCTGAAGTAGACCCCAGAAAACTGAATCCAAAACCCACCTCCATTCAACTTAAGTTTCAAGGCATCAAAACATCTTGCTTTTATTTCCCAGAGAGGTCTGAAGTTCGTAAGAAGACAATGGATACATTCAAACGATGAGCCAATCAACTTCTATGTCCCACTGCCTTAATACTGTACACAAAAGTTAGATTTACAATTTGAAAAACGGTCAAAAGTGAACCGTGTTTTTCTTGGCCCTGACAAATAATTTCTATAAATAAAAGAGCAAACATAAACACATTAGTTAACTTTTTGTTGTTGCTGCTATGCCTTAACGTTCCTTTCAGAAAAATACATGTTCATTTATTCATTGTAGGTCCCCACATAAATAGGAATGATTCAAAAAAACAAAGGGCAAAACAAGACAATCGATATTCATTTTTTTAAGCAGAGCCATAATTGTAAAATGGTTTTGAGATCCACGACCCGGCAAACCTGCGTTTAGTCAGCAAGTTACAAACCAGCAGCCATTTCTGTCTCTTTACCAAACCTTTTCTTAATCATAAGAAATGACTGTGTGATGACAACTGTTCTTCCAATTAAAACCACCAATTAAAATAAATGTAAAAAACAGCACCATCTATGGGATTATTTCTGTCTGGTAAATCAACTACTGCATTGTCCTTCTTGATCGATTCCTAACCAAATAAACTCTTCCCTTCGGTGTGTTTCACCACCCCAGAAAAACTAAACGACTCTCAGCCCTTAAAGAAAAGACGAATCGTAGGGGCCCCACTTACAACACATAAAATAAAAGCAGATTTCCTTCCTTCAATACTGTGACTGAATTGGGCAGGTTTCCAGTTACATCATATAGTTTCTTCAGTGAACACCTTGAGGAATGAAGGACAGAGGGAAGGATGTGTATGAATTCATGAAATAAAACAATGTCCTGTCTGTACCTCCTAGTCCAACTCCACTGAAGACAGAACAGCAGCCTTCTGGCTCTTTATACTGTAGTCTATGGGACAGGGAGGCTGAGTGATGGGACTCTATATACTGTAGTCTATGGGACAGGGAGGCTGAATGATGAGACTCTATTTACTGTAGTCTATGGGACAGGGAGGCTGAGTGATGGGACTCTATATACTGTAGTCTATGGGACAGGGAGGCTGAGTGATGGGACTCTATATACTGTAGTCTATGGGACAGGGAGGCTGAGTGATGGGACTCTATATACTGTAGTCTATGGGACTGAATGATGGGACTCTATATACTGTAGTCTATGGGACAGGGAGGCTGAATGATGAGACAATGCTGGGCTCTATCTCTGTAGTATGGGACTGAGTGATGAGACAATGCTGGGCTCTATTTACTGGTCTATGGGACAGGGAGGCTGAATGATGGTAGTCTATGGGACAGGGAGGCTGACTCTATATACTGTAGTCTATGGGACAGGGAGGCTGAATGATGAGACTATATACTGTATCTATACTGTAGTCTATGGGACAGGGAGGCTGAGTGATGAGGACTCTATATACTGTAGTCTATGGGACAGGGAGGCTGAGTGATGAGACTCTATATACTGTAGTCTATGGGACAGGGAGGCTGAATGATGAGACTCTATACTGTAGTCTATGGGACAGGGACTAATGCTGGGCTCTATTTACTGTAGTCTATGGGACAGGGAGGCTGAATGATGAGACTCTATATACTGTAGTCTATGGGACAGGGAGGCTGAGTGATGAGACTGTAGTCTATGGGACAGGAGGCTGAATGATGAGACTCTATATACTGTAGTCTATGGGACAGGGAGGCTGAATGATGAGACTATATACTGAGATGGGACTATGAGACTGGGGCTCTATTTACTGTAGTCTATGGGACAGGGAGGCTGAATGATGAGACTCTATTTACTGTAGTCTATGGGACAGGGAGGCTGAGTGATGAGACTATGCTGGGCTCTATTTACTGTAGTCTATGGGACAGGGAGGCTGAGTGATGAGACAATGCTGGGCTATTTACTGTAGTCTATGGGACAGGGAGGCTGATATACTGTAGTCTATGATGAGATGGGACAGGGAGGCTATGCTGGGCTCTTTATACTGTAGTCTATACTGGTCTATGACAGGGAGGCTGAGTGATGAGACTATGCTGGGCTCTATTTACAGGGAGGCTGAGTGATGAGTCTATGTAGTCTACGGGACAGGGAGGCTGAATGATGAGACTATGCTGTAGCTATGGGACAGGGAGGCTGATGATTACTGTAGTCTATGGGACAGGGAGGCTGAGTGATGAGACTCTATACTGTAGTCTATGGGACAGGGAGGCTGAGTGATGAGACAATGCTGGGCTCTATTTACTGTAGTCTATGGGACAGGGAGGCTGAGTGATGAGACTCTATATACTGTAGTCTATGGGACAGGGAGGCTGAATGATGAGACTATGCAGGGCTCTATTTACTGTAGTCTATGGGACAGGGAGGCTGAGTGATGAGACTATGCTGGGCTCTATTTACTGTAGTCTATGGGACAGGGAGGCTGAATGACGGGATACATCCCAAAGCTTCCTAATACAGAATTGCAATGAATGGAAGTGATTGAGTTTTACCCCTGAATGATGAGACTACGGGCTCTATTTACTGTAGTCTATGGGACAGGGAGGCTGAGTGATGAGACTGCTGGGCTCTAGTAGTCTATGGGACAGGGAGGCTGAATGGAACCCCCAAATTCCTAATTGGACATAAATCTGATCATGGCAATGACTTAAAAAAAAATGACTTAAAAAAAAAAAAAAAATCAACAACCGCTTTCTTGTGAGTAACTACTGTAAGTTATGTTTTTGTGTGTGTGGTGGGTGTGTGCTGAGGGCTTCTCCAGTGGAGTCGTCTCAGGGTAGACGGCGGTCCTTCTTGGTTAGCAGGTAACACTGGATGGTTCTCAGGCGGTCCTTGGCAGGGGCAAACTCTGGCTGCAGCTCCAGAGTGGACTCATACCAGCGCATGGCCTTCTCAAACTCCTCCTGGAGACACACACACACACACACACACACACACACACAAGTGAACAAGGAATAATAAATACAACTGATCAGTATTTACACAAATTACCACAATTTATACTCATGTCATCATTTGACACAGCAGCATTAGCATTCTTCAACACACCCACCTGACACGCAGCCAGCATAAGATTCCACACACACACACTTACCAATACCAGCATAAATAACCTGCTTCACAACCACTGACACGAAGGGAATTAAGCACCTAAACCAGACGACAGACCCTGAACCAGACGGCAGACCCTGAACCAGACGACAGACCCTGAGCCAGACGGCAGACCCTGAGCCAGACGGCAGACCCTGAGCCAGACGGCAGACCCTGAGCCAGACGGCAGACCCTGAACCAGACGGCAGACCCTGAACCAGACGGCAGACCCTGAACCAGACGGCAGACCCTGAACCAGACGGCAGACCCTGAACCAGACGACAGACCCTGAACCAGACGACAGACCCTGAACCAGACGACAGACCCTGAACCAGACGACTCATGGCCAGGCCATGACAACAATGCTGGTCCGTTCCCATGGTGGTGGGCTCACCATGGCGATGTAGACGTTGGCGAGGGTGAAGTGGTTGACAACGAAGTGCGGGGCGATCTCCACAGCCATGCGGGCCACGGTCAGAGCGTCCTCCCACAGCCGCGTTCTGGAAGATGTTGGCCAGGCTGATCAGAGGTACATCCTGAGAGGGAGGACGGGGAAGGAGGGAGAGATACTGAATCATCACACAGCCCTAAAGCACAGGGTCATGTTCAGCAGTTCACACAGTAGAAAGAGGTTTTGCAAAGGAAAACAAACGTGTGTGTTATTATTGGGCAAGTCTCAGTCCATGTTACCTTCATGTGGTGCGGGGCGTAGTGGAGGGCTTGGCGTAGGCAGTCGATGGCCCTCTTGCCCTGACCCTTCACCCTCCAGTAGAGAGCAGACATGCTGGACAAGACCCACGATGTCTGGTTCTGCTCAGGAGAGAAGAGACTTTCATTTGTCTGCAGGATTTTATTGATCTTTATACTGCCGGAAGATGCTGTGATTTGGGTGAAACAGGGTTGTAGAATAGCCTGACGGGCAGCTGCCACCTCCACAAACACCTACCTTCTCCAAGACCTTGGCGATGCGCGTGCCCACCTGCTCAAAGGACTGAGGGGAGAACTTATCTTTGCCCAGATTCTGTAGAACCTGAATGACAAACGGAAATCCGGTTGAGGATCATGGCAGAACAGTGAAATGATAAAGACTGGTGAGATGTGAGAAACTCTGCCCCCTCCCTCTCAGAGTAGAGTAGACTCTCTCTGCCCCCTCCCTCTCAGAGTAGACTCTCTCTGCCCCCTCCCTCTCAGAGTAGACTCTCTCTGCCCCCTCCCTCTCAGAGTAGACTCTCTCTGCCCCCTCCCTCTCAGAGTAGACTCTCTCTGCCCCCTCCCTCTCAGAGTAGACTCTCTCTGCCCCTCCCTCTCAGAGTAGACTCTCTGCCCCTCCCTCTCAGAGTAGACTCCTCTGCCCCCTCCCTCTCAGAGTAGACTCTCTCTGCCCCCTCCCTCTCAGAGTAGACTCTCTCTGCCCCCTCCCTCTCAGAGTAGACTCTCTGCCCCCCTCCCTCTCAGAGTAGACTCTCCCCCCTCCCTCTCAGAGTCTCTCTCTGCCCCCTCCCTCTCAGAGTAGACTCTCTCTGCCCCTCCCTCTCAGAGTAGACTCTCTCTGCCCCCTCTCCTCTCTCTGCCCCCTCCCTCTCAGAGTAGACTCTCTCTGCTGTCCTCTGCCCCCTCCCTCTCAGAGTAGACTCTCTCTGCCCCCTCCCTCTCAGAGTACTCTCTCTGCCCCCTCCCTCTCAGAGTAGACTCTCTCTGCCCCCTCCCTCTCTGAGTAGTCTCTCTCTGTCCCCTCCCTCTCAGAGTTGACTCTCTCTGTCTCCTACCTCTCTGAGTTGACTCTCTCCGGTGTAGTGGATGGCGGCGCGGTTGGCCACGCCAGCCAGGTGGTCCAGGGTGTGCATGCTGGCAGCCAGGTTGGCGTTGCACAATGGCTCCACCGCAGGCTCCTGGAGTGGAGTGGTGAAGTCTATGTGTTCTGTGATGCTGCGGAGGGAGGGGGGAAACGAGAGAACAGCGGAGGGGAAAACGAGAGAACAGCGGGGGAGGGGGGGAAACGAGAGAACAGCGAGGGAGGGGGGAATAGAACTTTAGACATTTTTCTAATTAAAAAGTGGCTTTGGATGTAAAGAAGATATTTATTTTGCCAAAATTTTGAACTATCTCCTTCGCCAGAGTCAGATGAAGTCATGGTTACCAATGTTATGTGTACAGTTTGAAGGAAGTTGAGGGTAGTTTTATGCTAGTTGCTACAGTAGACTTCCTGTCACTGGGCTAGTGAGCAATGGCTCCAGACACGACCGTGCTTCATACGGCACAGAGACATACAAATGGTATCCAAGAGTTCATCTTAACAGTGTAAATATATATATTTTTTTAAGAGTTTAAATCTTCAACTATCCCTTTAAGTCCTAATAAAGTGAATCCAAACTGACTTCAGTGGCAGTCAACATTTTACTAGTTTATTAGTTAGTTGAATCAGCTGTCAGTGCAGGGTTGGAACAATGTGGACCGGGAGGGGAGGTAGATTCCCCAGGGGAGGGTTGGAACAATGTGGACCGGGAGGTTGGAACAATGAATCCCCAGGGGAGGGTTGGAACAATGTGGACCGGGGGTAGATTCCCCAGGGGAGGGGGAGGGTTGGAACAATGTGGACCGGGAGGTAGATTCCCCAGGGGAGGGTTGGAACAATGTGGACCGGGAGGTAGATTCCCAGGGGAGGGTTGGGAAACCACTGTCACACACTATATATAGTTATGTTATAACCAGACAGAGTTGAAAGGTTGAATTTACAACACTGTCCTAACCCCTTACACAAGACAGACAGAGGTCAAAGGGGAAGGTTGGTACTGACTCGATGTTCTTGGCAGACACGGCCAGCCAGGTACTGGCCACGGTGGTGAGGTCGACCCTGCGTGTTCTCTGGCACTCCTCTGGCCCCGGCCAGCCCAGACCGGTGTAGTCCCTCCATCGCCCTGCACACACACACACTTTCTTCAATGATGATGACTAAAATAACTGTCTTTATGGGAGAATCTCAAATTGTATTTCCTTGATTCCTCGCATCCTTCTCAGAACCCATTGGATGTTAAAGTTGAGGTCCCTCCCAACTGGCCTTCTTCTCCAATGGGTTTTGAGGAGGCGGCGAGAGGACACGAGGAGTCAAGTAAATCAATAGAGATTGTTACTGTGAGTTTGTCTGTGAGCATGCAGGCTGTTTATTACCTGAGGGCCCAGGGGACGGGATGGTGGGGCCACTGATCTCCAGGACAGAGTGGCCTCCAGGGAGCAGTGTCTCCCCCTGCAGGGTGTCCTCAGCACTGCCCCAGACCTCAGGGCTGTCCGCCTTGGGCTTCCTCACACGCTTCACCTGGAATGTGATCTGTGGAGGACCAGGAACACAGAGAGGGGGGGGGATGTTGGGCTGGGGCCTGGCTACTGTTTGGACAGAACTTTTTATACATCATGGTAGTTACTCAGGACAGGACATGTACCACTCAGCCCCCTGTCTGTCTCTATACTACATCATGGTAGTTACTCAGGACAAGGACACCTACCCACTCAGCCCCCTGTCTGTCTCTATATTACATCAGGACACTCAGGACATGACACCTACCACTCAGCCCCCTGTCTGTCTCTATACTACATCATGGTAGTTACTCAGTATATGTACCACTCAGCCCCCTGTCTGTCTCTATATTACATCATGGTAGTTACTCAGGACAGGACATCAGCCCCCTGTCTGTCTCTATATTACATCATGGTAGTTACTCAGCAGGACATGTACCACTCAGCCCCTGTCTGTCTCTATATTACATCATGGTAGTTACTCATGCCCCTGTCTGTCTCTAGTTACATCATGGTAGTTACTCAGGACATGTACCACTCAGCCCCCTGTCTGTCTCTATATCATGGTACATCATGCCCCCTGTCTGTCTCTATACTACATCATGGTAGTTACTCAGGGACATGCCCCCTGTCTGTCTCTATACTACATCATGGTAGTTTCTCAGCAGGACCCTACCCACTCAGCCCCCTGTCTGTCTCTATACTACATCATGGTAGTTACTCAGGACAGGACATACCACTCAGCCCCTGTCTGTCTCTATATTACATCATGGTAGTTACTCATGACAGGACACCTACCACTCAGCCCCCTGTCTGTCTCTATATTACATCATGGTAGTTACTCAGGACAGGACACCACTCAGCCCCCTACCACTCAGCCCCCTGTCTGTCTCTATATTACATCATGGTAGTTACTCAGGACAGGACATGTACCACTCAGCCCCCTGTCTGTCTCTATACTACATCATGGTAGTTACTCAGGACAAGGACACCTACCCACTCAGCCCCCTGTCTGTCTCTATATTACATCATGGTAGTTACTCAGGACAAGGACACCTACCCACTCAGCCCCCTGTCTGTCTCTATATTACATCATGGTAGTTACTCAGGACAGGACATGTACCACTCAGCCCCCTGTCTGTCTCTATATTACATCATGGTAGTTACTCAGGACAGGACATGTACCACTCAGCCCCCTGTCTGTCTCTATACTACATCATGGTAGTTACTCAGGACAGGACACCTACCCACTCAGCCCCTGTCTGTCTCTAGGTAGTTACCAGGACAGGACACCTACCCACTGTGTCTGTCTCTATACTACATCATGGTATTTACTCAGGACAAGGACACCTACCCACTCAGCCCCCTGTCTGTCTCTATACTACATCATGGTAATTACTCAGGACAAGGACACCTACCCACTCAGCCCCCTGTCTGTCTCTATATTACATCATGGTAGTGGACAGGACATGTACCACTCAGCCCCCTTCTGTCTCTATATTACATCATGGTAGTTACTCAGGACAGGACATGTAGGACAAGGACACCTACCCACTCAGCCCCTGTCTGTCTCTATACTACATCATGGTAGTTACTCAGGACAAGGACACCTACCCACTCAGCCCCTGTCTGTCTCTATATTACATCATGGTAGTTACTCAGGACATGACCACTACATCATGGTAGTTTACTCAGGACAAGGACACCTACCCACTCAGCCCCTGTCTGTCTCTATACATCATGGTAGTTACTCAGGACATGACACCTACCCACTCAGCCCCCTGTCTGTCTCTATATTACATCATGGTAGTTACTCAGGACAGGACACCTACCCACTCAGCCCCCTCGTCATCCTCACAGTTCCCGAAGCATGGCCCTCCTCCGCTCCGGCCCGCTCCCATCACCCGGTCGTTCTTCAGCACGCGGATGCCCCTCAGGTCGCCCCGCTTGCCCCCTACGTCCAGAGCCCCCTCGAAGGCCCCCATCAGCTCCTCCTTCAGCTGCCACTCCTCCTCATCCCTCTCTCCTCCTCCAGGCTGTTGGCTTGCCTCTCCAGAGCCGTTACTGTCCAGCACCACCTCTGTTACAAACAGAAAGGCAGGGTCCTGTTCATTAGGTACCAAACGGAAGAAAACGGACAGAAACAGGGAGGGTTTAACATGACATGTAGTTTTTCCATTGCAAAACGTTTTGCTACAGTGCCCTAATGAACAGAATCCAGATGTTTGAGCATAACTCCATGAACAGTTCTGTTCATTTGATTTCATACATAGTCCAAATCACAAGGGTCTTACTCTCAAACAGGAGGGCCTCCTCCACTGTGGAGACAGGCAGAGCCTGGGCAGCTGTGGTGGTGGGGTCCTCCTGCTGCTTCTGTGTACTGCCAGCCTCCCATTCATCTAGATGTAGAGTCACATCCTCCTCACCGACACACAAAGCACCCTCTGTTGACACACACACACACACTAAAGCCATCAGCACACACACACTGACCTTCCAACCATGTGCAGGACGTTCAAGCAACAAATACAGAAACCAGAACTGGACATCATAGTGGAGACGGGTCTCTCTTGTAACCCTGCACCTTTTCACCTCTACATAGAAAGTGTGTGTGTGGAGGTTCTAAACATGGTGAGAGGGTTGGCGTCTGATTGGCAGATAGACCTTTTAAAAAGCAGCAGCAGCTGGACTATTTATAACAGCTTCAATTATTGAGAGGAACATTTCTCCACTTAAAACACTTTCCTCTTTTCTCCACATTCTAGAGAGAAACAGAAAGAGACACAGAAAGAGAAACAGAAAGAGAGACAGAAAGAGAGAGAGAAAGAGACAGAGAAAGAGACAGAGAAAGAGAGAGACACAGAGAAAGAGAGAGACACAGAGAAAGAGA
This sequence comes from Oncorhynchus masou masou, assembly GCF_036934945.1. Taxonomy (NCBI): domain Eukaryota; kingdom Metazoa; phylum Chordata; class Actinopteri; order Salmoniformes; family Salmonidae; genus Oncorhynchus; species Oncorhynchus masou. Next base: position 162,144 of record NW_027001631.1, read on the forward strand.
GAGAGACAGAGAAAGAGAGAGAGAGAGACAGAGAGAGAGACAGAGAGACAGAGACAGAGAGAGAGACAGAGAGACAGAGAGAAAGAGAGAAAGAGAGAGACAGAGAAAGAGAGAGACAGAAAGAGAGAGAGAGAAAGAGAGAGAGACAGAGAAAGAGAGAAAGAGAGAGAGACACAGAAAGAGAGAGTGCGAGAGAGAGAGAAAATCAGAGGGCGGACTGCAGATAGATTCCAGGTCTATCTCCAATACTACAGCTGATCACCTGATTAATATTAAAGCCTCTAGACAAGATAGTCAGACAGGGGTCAAAGTTTGAATTTACAACACTGTCACCACTTACACAAGACAGACAGAGGTCAAAAGGGGAAGGTTGGTACTGACAATAAAATAAGCCAAGTACGACTTATCCCAGTCCTCCCAAATTAATTTCCACAACAATGGACAATAAAGTATGGCATGAGAGGTGAACCGGGGCACTCACGCGGACATGGCGAGCGCTGCAGGTTGTATAGGAAGGGGTAGAACTGCAGGCATCGCAGAAGGGGCAGGCTGGCACGGCACTGGGCACAACTGGCAGAGAGAGCCAGGGTCTGGCGGAACAGGTCCAGGGCGCCCGTCACGTTGCCCTGGGCCAAATTCACGCTCACCAGGCTCAGGAGAGTGTGGGGCTGCCAGGGGACCAGAGGAGAGCAGGGAAACAGAGTCATTAGAATGGATATCATTATATAACATCCCATTAGGACCATAATGTGGATTAGGACCATACTGTGCATATCATTATATAACATCCCATTAGAGAACACTGTGGATATCATTATATAACATCCCATTAGGACCATACTGTGGATATCATTATATAACATCCCATTAGGACCAGACTGTGGATATCATTACATAACATCCCATTGGGACCAGACTGTGGATATCATTACATAACATCCCATTGGGACCATACTGTGGATATCATTATATAACATCCCATTAGGACCATACTGTGGATATCATTATATAACATCCCATTAGGACCAGACTGTGGATTAGGACCATACTGTGGATATCATTACATAACATCCCATTAGGACCATACTGTGTATATCATTATATAACATCCCATTAGGACCATACTGTGGATATCATTATATAACATCCCATTGGGACCATACTGTGGATTAGGATCATACAGTGGATATCATTATATAACATCCCATTAGGACCATACTGTGGATATCATTATATAACATCCCATTGGGACCATACTGTGGATATCATTATATAACATCCCATTGGGACCATACTGTGGATATCATTATATAACATCCCATTAGGACCAGACTGCGGATATCATTATATAACATCCCATTGGGACCATACTGTGGATTAGGACCATACTGTGGATATCATTATATAACATCCCATTGGGACCATACTGTGGATTAGGACCATACTGTGGATATCATTATATAACAACCCATTGGGACCATACTGTGGATATCATTACATAACATCCCATTGGGACCATACTGTGGATATCATTACATAACATCCCATTGGGACCATACTGTGTATATCATTATATAACATCCCATTAGGACCATACTGTGGATATCATTATATAACATCCCATTGGGACCATACTGTGGATATCATTATATAACATCCCATTGGGACCATACTGTGGATATCATTATATAACATCCCATTGGGACCATACTGTGGATATCATTATATAACATCCCATTAGGACCATACTGTGGATATCATTATATAACATCCCATTAGGACCATACTGTGTATATCATTATATAACATCCCATTAGAGAACACTGTGGACATCATTACATCCCATTAGAGAACACTGTGGACATCATTACATCCCATTAGAGAACACTGTGGACATCATTACATCCCATTAGAGAACACTGTGGACATCATTACATCCCATTAGAGAACACTGTGGACATCATTACATCCCATTAGAGAACACTGTGGACATCATTACATCCCATTAGAGAACACTGTGGACATCATTACATCCCATTAGAGAACACCGTGGACATCATTACATCCCATTAGAGAACACCGTGGACATCATTACATCCCATTAGAGAACACCGTGGACATCATTACATCCCATTAGAGAACACCGTGGACATCATTACATCCCATTAGAGAACACCGTGGACATCATTACATCCCATTAGAGAACACCGTGGACATCATTACATCCCATTAGAGAACACCGTGGACATCATTACATCCCATTAGAGAACACCGTGGACATCATTACATCCCATTAGAGGACACTGTGGACAACTCCTAAAGGTGCTGTATGACACTTTATAACTGGTTTAATTTAACCTTTATTTAACTAGGCAAGTCAAATAACAACAAATTCTTATTTACAATGACGGCCTACCCCGGACGACGCTGGGCCAATTGTGCGCCACCCTATGGGACTCCCTATCCCGGCCGGATGTGATACAGCCTGGATTCGAACCCGGGATTGTAGTGACGTCTCTTGCGCCGAGACGCAGTGCCTTAGACCGCTGCGCCACTCGGGATATATGTCATGCAAGAACAGGAACATGAATGTAAGAAAAGGAGTGTGTGTGTGTGTGTGTACACCTCGGAGGTGTTGAGAACCAAGGCGTCCTCCAGCAGAGTGTGATTTGATTGTTACGTGGAGCAGACCATTGCTGAAATACCAGTCCACCGTATCCTACTAGTACAGCCTCAGATATAGCTGCAAGCTGTAACTAGTCCTGATATTTGGCAGTCTCAGCCAGGTACAACACCTAACAGTGCGTGGCCTGCAGGCCTGCCTAAGACTGGAGCAAAGCAGCGGGCTAGGAACTGCTCTTTGTCAGCTGTTCCTGTCGGCTGTCTGAAGAACAAGGTGCTTTCTGTATCCTTCAGTGGCCACGCATACAAAGACCTTTGAAATGTTTCCATCCTTCTCGAATGTAATGTGATTTGTGGATTTAAATAAAGTAGTTAAAAGTGTGTGTACCTCAGAGGCGTTGAGTGCCAGGGCGTCCTCCAGCAGAGTGTGTGCGTGCGCGCTGAGGCCGTGGCGCAGAAGCAGATTGGCAGCGTTGACGAGGGGCAGGTGGCGCTGGGTGGGCGGAGCCGAGGCCAGGGAGTGGCGCAGACACTGCAGCGAGCTGGTACCGTTACCCTTCGCCCGCCAGAACAACGCCGCCTCGTTCTGGAGCAACCAGCCAGGGGCGCTATCCTGGAGGAGAGGAGGATTTACACGGTCTGAAGACGGATCATTTCCTATTACAACTGTGGAAGGCTGTTTATTCTGACAGAACAGCCCAAAGCCATCGCATTTCTCAGGACAGTAGTGGAGGATATTTCTGATATGAAACGACGTGTCTCTGTTCTACGGCGCTCACCTTCTTCATGGCTCGGGCTATACTGGCACCAGCCTGCTCCAAACTCCAGCCTCTGCTGCGAGACAGCAGTACCTGCACCCACACACACACACACACACACACACACACACACACACAGGATCAGCACAGTGACACACTTCAACCCTGCTCCAGTGGGGCAGCTCTGTGGCTGACTCAGTGGTGCTCCCAGTGGTGAAGATGGGTACTGTGACAGAAAACACATTTCTGTTGTCTCTGTATAATGGATTAATAAAGATGGTATTGTATTGAATCCAAAGTCCAGTCTCTAAAATATGTTGATGTTACAGACCACCTATCCAACACACGCACTGACCTGGGTGGCGTGGGGTCTGGCAGCTCCTTGTCCTCCAAGGTCCAGCCCACAGAAGCAGGCAGGTCAGCTGGAGGGGCTGGAGCACAGGGCCACAGTCTGGAGAAGCCAGGGAGGAGGGAGGGGGTCCGGTACCGTACAGCACCGTCTGGAGGCTGAACACAGATCAGTGAGGTCAGCAAATACATGAATGTCATATCATACATGTTACGCAAACCATGCTGAGGAAGAGGCTCTACGAGTCAACACAATCGTCCAGCACACACACGGCTTCAAGATACAACACACACCATGTTAGAAACTGGCACCAAAAGGTAGCATATACAAACAACCTGGCACACGCTAACCCGGGGCCCAGTGTCTAACACGCTAACCCGGGGCCCAGTGTCTAACACGCTAACCCGGGGCCCAGTGTCTAACACGCTAACCCGGGGCCCAGTGTCTAACACGCTAACCCGGGGCCCAGTGTCTAACACACTAACCCGGGGCCCAGTGTCTAACACGCTAACCCGGGGCCCTGTGTCTAACACGCTAACCCGGGGCCCTGTGTCTAACACGCTAACCCGGGGCCCTGTGTCTAACACGCTAACCCGGGGCCCTGTGTCTAACACACTAACCTGGGGCCCAGTGTCTAACACACTAACCCGGGGCCCAGTGTCTAACACGCTAACCTGGGGCCCAGTGTCTAACACGCTAACCCGGGGCCCAGCGTCTAACACACTAACCCGGGGCCCAGCGTCTAACACACTAACCCGGGGCCCACACTAACCCGGGCCCAGTGTCTAACACACTAACCCGGGGCCCAGTGTCTAACACACTAACCCGGGGCCCAGCGTCTAACACACTAACCCGGGGCCCAGTGTCTAACACACTAACCCGGGGCCCAGTGTCTAACACACTAACCCGGGGCCCAGTGTCTAACACACTAACCCGGGGCCCAGTGTCTAACACACTAACCCGGGGCCCTGTGTCTAACACACTAACCCGGGGCCCTGTGTCTAACACACTAACCTGGGGCCCTGTGTCTAACACACTAACCTGGGGCCCAGTGTCTAACACACTAACCCGGGGCCCTGTGTCTAACACACTAACCTGGGGCCCTGTGTCTCAGGTGGGAGGTAGAAGGTGGGTAGTAGGTGGGCGGGGGGGATGACAGGAAACTCATCAGCACAGTCTGCCCTCCGAGGCCACAGCAGCCTCTGAATGTCCTACAGACAAAACACACGCAGTCAACTCCACAGAACCTTTAGACTGTCCTGCCAAACACAGCACAAAGCCCACTATCCACACACACTAATAAATCCTGCCACACACACACACACAGTTTGAACTCACTTCGGTGGGGGAGGCCTGGTGGCCCCAGAGGGCTGCAGGCTCAGGGTCTCCGGACACAGAGGGGTGGAGGTGTGAGCTGGTGGTCTGGTTGGTGCTTGGCTCCGACACCAGAGCAACGCTGCCCGCCACAGAGACCTCCTCTCCAAACTGGATGTGGTGGACGTGCTCAAACAGGTCTCCACGGTGATAACGCACCGGCAGGTCCAAGGGGCAGAACAGGCTGCTCTGTTGTTGGCCCAGACGACACATCTGGTGGTTGCCTGAACAAAACAACTCATTATTGATGCACTATTTTATGTTTACCAAGGTGAATAGACAGAATTAACTGACCATCTCTAAATGGACATATACATTTATATAAAACTCAAATCAAAATGTTATTGGTCACATACACATGGTTAACAGATGTTATTGGTCACATACACATGGTTAGCAGATGTTAATGCGAGTGTAGCGAAATGCTTGAGGTTCTAGTTCCGACAGTGCAGTAATAACCAACAAGTCATCTAACAATCCCCCCCAACAACTACCTTATACAATCAATCTAAAGGGGTGAATGAGAATATGTACATGTAAGTATATGGATGAACGATGGCTGTTCATCCAGATACACGGTCTGTATTTGTGTGTGTGTGTGCATCTGTGAGTGTGTATCCAATTTGTAAGTCGCTCTGGATAAGAGTGTCTGCTAAATGACTTAAATGTAAATGTAAATGTATTGCGCTTGTGTGTGTGTATTGCATTCAAGTGTGTGTATTGCATGTGAGTGTGTATGTATATTGTGTGCGAGTGCGTGTGTTTATTGTGTGTGAGTGTGTGTGCGTATATATTGTGTGAAAGTGTGTGTGTGAGTAAAGTATCTCACCCAGCTGTGCCTCCTTGGCCATCTGGGTCTCGTGGATGATGTTGCGGAGGATCTGCTCTTCCTGCAGTAGCTTGTATTTGTCCAGGGCCTCCTGCTGACGCAGGTAGTGGTCATGCTGTTTCTGGTATTCCTTCAGCTCGTTCAGCGTGCGCTGCAGAGACCTGGGGGTTGTGACAGAACACATATAGCTAGCCAGAGGCCTACTGACAGGTCACTGTGCTGTTATACACCGAGTGTACAAAACATTAAGAACACCTTCCTAATATTGAGTGGCTCCCATTGCCCTCAGAACAGACTCAATTCGTCGGGGCAGGGACTCTACAAGGTGTTGAAAGCGTTCCACAGGGACTCTACAAGGTGTTGAAAGCGTTCCACAGGGACTCTACAAGGTGTTGAAAGCCTTCCACAGGGACTCTACAAGGTGTTGAAAGCGTTCCACAGGGACTCTACAAGGTGTTGAAAGCGTTCCACAGGGACTCTACAAGGTGTTGAAAGCGTTCCACAGGGACTCTACAAGGTGTTGAAAGCGTTCCACAGGGACTCTACAAGGTGTTGAAAGCCTTCCACAGGGACTCTACAAGGTGTTGAAAGCGTTCCACAGGGACTCTACAAGGTGTTGAAAGCGTTCCACAGGGACTCTACAAGGTGTTGAAAGCGTTCCACAGGGACTCTACAAGGTGTTGAAAGCGTTCCACAGGGACTCTACAAGGTGTTGAAAGCCTTCCACAGGGACTCTACAAGGTGTTGAAAGCGTTCCACAGGGACTCTACAAGGTGTTGAAAGCGTTCCACAGGGACTCTACAAGGTGTTGAAAGCCTTCCACAGGGACTCTACAAGGTGTTGAAAGCGTTCCACAGGGACTCTACAAGGTGTTGAAAGCGTTCCACAGGGACTCTACAAGGTGTTGAAAGCGTTCCACAGGGACTCTACAAGGTGTTGAAAGCGTTCCACAGGGACTCTACAAGGTGTTGAAAGCGTTCCACAGGGATGCTGACCCATGTTGACTCCAATGCTTCCCACAGTTGTGTCAAGTTGACTGGATGTCCTTTGGGTGGTACACCATTCTGTATACACACAGGAAACTGTTGGGCGTGAAAAACACAGCAGGGACGGCAGTGTAGCCTAGTGGTTAGAGGATTGGACTAGTAACCGAAAGGTTGCAAGTTCAAATTCCCGAGCTGACATGGTACAAAATCTGTCGTTCTGTCCCTGAACAGGCAGTTAACCCACTGTTCCTAGGCCGTCATTGAAAATACGAATTTGTTCTTAACTGACTTGCCTAGTAAAATAAAGGTAAAATAAATAAAAATTGCAGTTCTTGACACAAAGACAAAATCTTTTGTCTTTACCCTCATTGGCACACATACACAATCCATGTCAGAACTGTCACAAGGCTTAAGAATCCTTCTTTTAACCCGTCTCCTCTCCTTCATCTACACTGATAGAAGTGGATTTAACAAGTGACATCAATAAGAGATCACAGCTTTCACCTGGATTCCCCTGGTCGGTCTGTCATGGAAAGAGCAGGTGTTCATAATATTTTGTCGACTCAGGCTATTTTCAGCATTGTAACCGGTGCCACATGAAGAGGAAGTCTGTGTCCACAACAATACTTCCCTTCCCATCAAATCCCCTTCAAAATGGTTCCTCACTCTCTATGAACCTAACCACACCCTGAGCAGTGAGGCGCTGTGCCTTTACCTGTGTTGGGCCTCCAGGCGCTGCTCCAGTTTCTGCTGACAGAGGACAGCGTGCTTCCTCCTCAGGGCCTGCTCAAAACCCAGCTGGGCCTGGAGAGCCTGCTCATAGCACAGCACTGAGTGGTTATACTCCCCCAGCATCTAAAGACAAAGAGGATAGAGGACAGGAGGTAGAGACAGACAGAGATAAATAATCTATTAGAGATGATTCACTCGTCTAGTATAAATGGAGAGAGAACTGAAGGTCAGGGCCGGTAACATTGACAATAAATCAGCAGGAATACACTTCCTGAGCACCTGAAGAAAACCATGCCAACAAGCACTGCAGTCACATCCTACATCCATATTCACTGCATAACTGTTGGAGAAATTATTGCTATACTCCAGTTTTGTAAAAAAAATCCAACTGTCAGTGTATCAGCCTCCTGTCAGTGTAACAGCCTAGTGTCTAAGCCTCCTGTCAGTGCATCAGCCTAGTGTCTAAGCCTCCTGTCAGTGTATAAGCCTAGTGTATAAGCCTCCTGTCAGTGTATCAGCCTAGTGTCTAAGCCTCCTGTCAGTGTATCAGCCTAGTGTCTAAGCCTCCTGTCAGTGTATCAGCCTAGTGTCTAAGCCTCCTGTCAGTGTATCAGCCTAGTGTCTAAGCCTCCTGTCAGTGTAACAGCCTAGTGTCTAAGCCTCCTGTCAGTGTATAAGCCTAGTGTATAAGCCTCCTGTCAGTGTATCAGCTTAGTGTCTAAGCCTCCTGTCAGTGCATCAGCCTAGTGTCTAAGCCTCCTGTCAGTGTATCAGCCTAGTGTCTAAGCCTCCTGTCAGTGCATCAGCCTAGTGTCTAAGCCTCCTGTCAGTGTAACAGCCTAGTGTCTAAGCCTCCTGTCAGTGCATCAGCCTAGTGTCTAAGCCTCCTGTCAGTGTAACAGCCTAGTGTCTAAGCCTCCTGTCAGTGTAACAGCCTAGTGTCTAAGCCTCCTGTCAGTGTATAAGCCTAGTGTATAAGCCTCCTGTCAGTGCATCAGCCTAGTGTCTAAGCCTCCTGTCAGTGTATAAGCCTAGTGTATAAGCCTCCTGTCAGTGTAACAGCCTAGTGTCTAAGCCTCCTGTCAGTGTATCAGCCTAGTGTCTAAGCCTCCTGTCAGTGTATCAGCCTAGTGTATAAGCCTCCTGTCAGTGTAACAGCCTAGTGTCTAAGCCTCCTGTCAGTGTATCAGCCTAGTGTCTAAGCCTCCTGTCAGTGTATCAGCCTAGTGTCTAAGCCTCCTGTCAGTGTATCAGCCTAGTGTCTAAGCCTCCTGTCAGTGCATCAGCCTAGTGTCTAAGCCTCCTGTCAGTGTAACAGCCTAGTGTCTAAGCCTCCTGTCAGTGTATCAGCCTAGTGTCTAAGCCTCCTGTCAGTGCATCAGCCTAGTGTCTAAGCCTCCTGTCAGTGCAACAGCCTAGTGTCTAAGCCTCCTGTCAGTGCATCAGCCTAGTGTCTAAGCCTCCTGTCAGTGCATCAGCCTAGTGTCTAAGCCTCCTGTCAGTGCATCAGCCTAGTGTCTAAGCCTCCTGTCAGTGTATCAGCCTAGTGTCTAAGCCTCCTGTCAGTGTATCAGCCTAGTGTCTAAGCCTCCTGTCAGTGTATCAGCCTAGTGTCTAAGCCTCCTGTCAGTGTATCAGCCTAGTGTCTAAGCCTCCTGTCAGTGTATCAGCCTAGTGTCTAAGCCTCCTGTCAGTGTATCAGCCTAGTGTCTAAGCCTCCTGTCAGTGTATCAGCCTAGTGTCTAAGCCTCCTGTCAGTGTATCAGCCTAGTGTCTAAGCCTCCTGTCAGTGTATCAGCCTAGTGTCTAAGCCTCCTGTCAGTGTATCAGCCTAGTGTCTAAGCCTCCTGTCAGTGTATCAGCCTAGTGTCTAAGCCTCCTGTCAGTGTATCAGCCTAGTGTCTAAGCCTCCTGTCAGTGTATCAGCCTAGTGTCTAAGCCTCCTGTCAGTGTATCAGCCTAGTGTCTAAGCCTCCTGTCAGTGTATCAGCCTAGTGTCTAAGCCTCCTGTCAGTGTATCAGCCTAGTGTCTAAGCCTCCTGTCAGTGTATCAGCCTAGTGTCTAAGCCTCCTGTCAGTGTATCAGCCTAGTGTCTAAGCCTCCTGTCAGTGTATCAGCCTAGTGTCTAAGCCTCCTGTCAGTGTATCAGCCTAGTGTCTAAGCCTCCTGTCAGTGTATCAGCCTAGTGTCTAAGCCTCCTGTCAGTGCATCAGCCTAGTGTCTAAGCCTCCTGTCAGTGTATCAGCCTAGTGTCTAAGCCTCCTGTCAGTGCATCAGCCTAGTGTCTAAGCCTCCTGTCAGTGCATCAGCCTAGTGTCTAAGCCTCCTGTCAGTGTATCAGCCTAGTGTCTAAGCCTCCTGTCAGTGCATCAGCCTAGTGTCTAAGCCTCCTGTCAGTGTATCAGCCTAGTGTCTAAGCCTCCTGTCAGTGTATCAGCCTAGTGTCTAAGCCTCCTGTCAGTGTATCAGCCTAGTGTCTAAGCCTCCTGTCAGTGTATCAGCCTAGTGCATCAGCCTAGTGTCTAAGCCTCCTGTCAGTGTATCAGCCTAGTGTCTAAGCCTCCTGTCAGTGTATCAGCCTAGTGTATAAGCCTCCTGTCAGTGCATCAGCCTAGTGTCTAAGCCTCCTGTCAGTGTATCAGCCTAGTGTCTAAGCCTCCTGTCAGTGCATCAGCCTAGTGTATAAGCCTCCTGTCAGTGTATCATCCTACTGTAAGTGTCGATGTAGTGAAAACATTAAAAGCAGACTGTATGTGAACAAATACCAACACAAGTCTACGTCAACATCCCTCCAGAAATATTAAAACGTAGTGGAAACAAATGTTGCAGAACCACGTGTTCTATTTAAAGTCTACATTTGGTTTAAATCACCTAATGCCTGCTTTCTTTATCGTCATTAGACATCCCTAAAAACTGACTTTGGTGTTCCTCAAGGGTCAGTGCTTGGACCCCTGCTCTTCTCTTGATAGATGCTAGTACCGTTTCACGACACATGATGTAGAATGGTGCCTCAAAGGGAATGATAGAGTTACAACTGTTGATGAAACCAGATGATGATGTCGTACAGCTATCTTTCTGTGGTTTTGTCTGTCTTGTGTGTATTCCATCAGGAACCAACTTGGAAACAAGTGGAATCTCTTTAACGTGTTATCTCCTGGGTTGTATTCAGTGCATCTACTAGTGGTGCTGTAACTCACTGCGTAGATGTTGCCCAGGGTGTAGTGGCTGGTGAGAAGGTCAGAGGTCAAATCCAGGGCAGTGTGAGCCACGATGGCAGCGTCAGCAGAGAAGTGGGCCCTGTGCAGGATGTTGGCCATGTTCACCAGGGCCAGGTCCTTGTGCTGCCTGGATACACAACAGACAACGAAAATGGGACTTAAAACTCATATATGATCCACTGTTTGAATGTTGAATAACCATAGCTGGGACATGTTCATTGGCCACCAAAGGGCAGACAACATTATGGAATACTAGGATTATGGAATACTAGGGCCAATAAGAAAGGCTCATTTAGTTTTCCATTGCAAAGTGCTTTACATCATGTGTCCTAATGAACATGACCCTGATGCCTGACAAGCTGAAGCCAGGGGCTGAGTTTTCCTTTGTTCGTACCTGGGTGAGAAGTGCAGGGCCCGGATCACACAGTCCACCGCCCGCCTGGGCTCATTCTTTATCCTCCAGTAGAACGACGCCAGGTTATACAGCACCCAGGATGAGGAGTTCTGGACAACACAACAAACAGGTCATCAGAAGGGAACTATATGAAAGTCAAACCAGAACAGTGACTGTCCATTTATAACATTGACCAAATCAGTGCATAAAAGTTTAAAGTAATCCCATGCAGCTATATATAAACCAATAAAAACAGACCAGACAGTGTTGGTGAGTGTGAAGAGTGGCGATAGAGCACAACGTACCCTCAGCAGGCCCTGCTGGATGCGATGGCCCACCTCATCCATGCTGCGGCCCAGTTTGTGGGACAGGGAGCCAAAAATGGGGTCCTCTTTAGAGAGCAGAGGAGATGTGAGGTTCACCTGTTCCTGCACGCCCTGGAAAACATAGACATATATGGCACAGATCCAGACAAGTATGTGTCATCACATTAACAAGCGGGTTTGGTTTCCCCTTCAAACTCACCCGGAGATGCTGGAAACCGTGGATACTATATGGGAGCTCAAATACTCTGGCACAGTCAGGCTTCTCCAGATCCGGGGGTAGAGGGGACCTAAAATCTACGTAATCCTCAGGGCTGAAAGAAACAGCCATAGTCAAGGTCCAGGGAGAATTAGTGTAGTGCCCAGCAGAAGAGGGGGAACAAGAAGAGAAAGGTAACCAGTGGTTGACTTGTATCATGTAGCTGTTTAAAATGCCTGATGATGTAGGACATGCAGATCTAGATTTGAAAGACAAGCCATCATGGTTTATTCTATCAGAAATCTTCGCTGATTTCTCATCACCAGGGTGTCATCAAGAATACTTGTCCTCTTGTAAACTCCCTACATTCTCCAATGATCGAATATCACTGTGTGTTCTAATAATGACTTCTGACAGTATGTAAATACTTCCATTGTTTATTTGTGGGCGGCAGGTAACCTAGTGGTTAGAGACTTGGGCCAGTAACCAGCAGGTAACCTAGTGGTTAGAGACTTGGGCCAGTAATCAGCAAGTAGCCTAGTGGTTAGAGCTATGGGCCAGTAACCAGCAGGTAGCCTAGTGGTTAGAGACTTGGGCCAGTAACCAGCAAGTAGCCTAGTGGTTAGAGCGATGGGCCAGTAACCAGCAAGTAGCCTAGTGGTTAGAGCGATGGGCCAGTAACCAGCAAGTAGCCTAGTGGTTAGAGCGATGGGCCAGTAACCAGCAAGTAGCCTAGTGGTTAGAGCGATGGGCCAGTAACCAGCAAGTAGCCTAGTGGTTAGAGCGATGGGCCAGTAACCAGCAAGTAGCCTAGTGGTTAGAGCGATGGGCCAGTAACCAGCAAGTAGCCTAGTGGTTAGAGCGATGGGCCAGTAACCAGCAAGTAGCCTAGTGGTTAGAGACTTGGGCCAGTAACCGAAAGGTTGCTAGATCGAATCCCTGAGCTGACAAGCTAAAAAGATGTCGTTCTGCCCCTGAACAAGGCAGCTAACCCACTGTTCCTAGGCCGTCATTGTAAATAAGAATTTGTTCTTAACTGACTTGCGTAGTTAAATAAATGTTAAATTAAAACAAATATATATTTGTTTGTATAAAAGTTTATTTTGTTTTGTGCTGTAGTGTCATGATGCGTGTATATTGTATGTTGTTGAAAATCTCCCAAAAAATGACTCATGTCATCGGTCAATGTCAATGATAAGATGAAGCCGTTTTGGAGCGCGACCAATGGATTCGTTACACGGCACTGATGACATATGTCAACATCCCTTATCAGTGCTTCCCCTTGATAATGAGTTATGTGAGGGCACATTAGTAACAACCAACTGATTGGTCAAGAGTGCACAGCCTGGGCTTACCTGATGTCTTTACTCTCCAGGGAGATGTAGGTACCATCGTAGAGATCCAAGTCTCCCAGGGGTACTTTAGCCATGACACAGTCGGCATCCTCTTTATAGTGTCTCTGCTCCAAGCCCGTGTCCCTGTCCTCATTCTCCTCAATGTGAATCTTCTGAGCGACAAGCTGCTTCTGAACAAAGCAGGGGTCAGAGACATGAGATTCAGACCTTTCAGTGTGGCTTGATTTAGAAGCAATGCTATATCTCACTGGGACAAAAAGAAAGGAAGACAGGTTGCCCCATCTGATGTGATCCAATATATATTCTTCAATAATCAATGAGTATTAAATGACTATTGAAAAGCTGTGAATATTGGAGATATTGCATCTTTCAAGTAAGGGAGAGCACAGCAGTATAGATGTTTAACACAGTGGCCTTGGACTAACATTGTAAAACCAGGAAGTAGAGCAATAGGCTATGAGCACTGTGAGGTAGTCATTAAAAGATGATCATCACCTCTAACTTCTTCAGGTAGTTGACACGGGTCTCCTGTCGCATGAAGATGACAAGGTCATGTGGATGTTTAAGATTCAAAGGAGAGTCAACCTGCAAAAAAACTGAAAATGTTAGTCTTTAAATAAACAGTACCTGTTTCCACTCTATGACTCGACCCCAAAGACCTCTGAATCCGCTGACCACAGTACACGTGAATTGAGACAGCACCAAAACAGAATTGAGGCAGAGGAACCTGGCTGATTTGACACCGTAATTACGTAGTAGTAGCAGTTGGTAATCTTTGTTTTTTTCCCAATCCATCCGTTTTAGATAGTTTGGCCACAGCTGAATAGAATGTCAATGGCTAAATAGTCTGAACATTTAAAGTCCTTCTAAACATCACTTGTAAGTGGATACATTAGATTAGTTGTGTATAGCTACAAAGGTTATATCAAATAATATTTTATTTAATAAACCCCTTTTATTTATGGGCTTACATCAAGCCCAAAGCACAATTTTACATTCAATTCACTTAGCTTCGATGCAACCAAGAGAGTTTTGACATTGTGCTGGATGTCAAAACTATTGGTTGCATCAGAACTACTAGTTAGCTGGATGTGCCGACTCTGAGTCTGTCAGCTCTGTTGTGCCCATTATCTTTGAGCCCAGTAGCTTATTAGCTAGCTTGCCAACCTACTACCTACCAATCACCTATCACTAGATTGCGTTATTTCAGATTTTCTAGGATGATTGGATGCCTTTAGCTAGTTAGAGCTAGCTAATATGTAAGTTAATTCTGGCTTACCCAGAGACCCCGTTCTCTAACTAACTTAGCTAACGTTATTTATCTAGGGGTCAGCATTGCTGCATTACTGTGCTAGCAAAAGTCCCAGAGAGGAACTTATAAAAGTAGTTAATTGGCAATCGATGGTTGACAAGCTAGTATGAGCCTTCAGCCGTGTTAGTAAATGTTAGCAACAGTAAAGTCAAAGAAACGGGTTCTACCTATATGTGTTAAAATCGTTACCTAGCTAGCAACATACGGTTATAAACACGGGCCGTTAACGTACTTGCTGTTGAATTTTTCCATCTTCAGTGACGACCCAGTGGGTGGTAGCTCCTCCGGGTTCGGCCAATATTATACAGAGTAGGATAAAAATCTTCCCTTGAACTGACACTTTTCGGGAAACGTTTACATAGGGCAGAGACCCAGAACTGATTTTCCTGAGGTCCACCATTTTTCTGTCTTCTTTACAGATGTGTTGTGGCAGAAGAAGAAGCCGAAAAAAAGTTAACTTCCTGTGTGTCACTTCCTTGTTTATTTTTTTTATATTCCTTGGTCTAATAGTTGTTAGCTAAAACTAGCTACCGAGTAAAAATGCCAGGGCGTTGTTCAGCTTTCAACTGTAGGAATACGTTTAAAAATGTTAAACATAAAACAAACAAGGTTACATTTCACAGGTAGGCTTTCAGCATCTGATTAACGTCGACATTTGGCCAGCTAGCTCGTCAGCTTACGTTAGCTACAGTGCTTGGTTAGCTTGTGTAGCTAGCTTACGATTTCCAGTAATACATCGGCTATACCTTGATTTAGACGAATGTGACATAAATTTTATTTATCTTATCATAAAGAACGTGTAACTTCTAAGCAAATGAACACCCCTTAGTACCCCGGCCTAAGTGCTCGCTGTTTCATCCCTGTCTTTTTCGATTAGCATTTATAACAATAACAAAGCCTAGCCACTGATTTTGGTAAATACATGAGGGATGGGGCTGGAGAAATGTAACGACTGTCAAATTCATAGACATAGCTATGAATGCAAGGACTGCCCAGAGTGACCATCCATGATGTCAAAATGATAGTTTTAGCAATGTTGTGAGGCTATAAAGTGTTTGTTTACAATTACACACTTATATTTTGGGTTCTGATGGGGTATGACAGTTGAACTAAGCTCATGGTGCATTTATAAGTTATGTTCTTCAAGAATCAATGGTTATATATAATTAATTTAAAAGTCAAAAAATGTATGTTACAATCACAGATTGCCCTGTTGTTTACATTTTGTTCTTTTAACATTTTTCCTATGTTAACAGCTTTCCAAAGCGTGATCCTAAACGAATAAAAGAGTGGGTGGGTCAGATGAAATGGAAAGACTGGCAGCCAACCCCTCATTCCTTACTGTGCTCAGAGCATTTTGAGGAGAGGTGCATGGATAGAACTGGGCAGACAGTGCGTTTACGTGATGATGCAATACCAACTATCTTTGCCTTTCCTAGTCACCTACAAAAAAAGGTATTTAGTCAATTGAGGCAGGTGTGTTGTTTTCATTTAAACTATTAGACCTAACTGAGTCTGGCGGTTGTGAATTTAACATATGAGGGATTCTTGAAACGTGCTTTGGCTTTGTTGGTTGAGTTGAACTTTGTGTTTTATTGTTGAGTTCTTGTAGTTTCAGAAAACAGCCGGAAGGAGGAAAAGAGTAACCTTGGTGAGAAATGCAACATTAAAAAAATGTAGCTGTATTACCAGTTTTCCATTGGTGTTGCTGTTTACTCTGAAGGATATGAAAAATGTCATACCAGTTTTCCATTGGTGTTGCTGTTTACTCTGAAGGATATGTAAAATGTAACACCAGTTTTCCATTGGTGTTGCTGTTTAACATTATTTTATTTATTTCACCTTTATTTAACCAGGTAGGCTAGTTGAGAACAAGTTCTCATTTGCAAATGCGACCTGGTCAAGATAAAGCATAGCAGTGTGAACAGACAACACAGAGTTACACATGGAGTAAACAATTAACAAGTCAATAACACAGTAGAAAAAAATGTCTATATACATTGTGTGCAAAAGGCATGAGGAGGTAGGCGAATAATTACAATTTTGCAGATTAACACTGGAGTGATAAATGATCAGATGGGCATGTACAGATAGAGATATTGGTGTGCAAAAGAGCAGAAAAGTAAATAAATATAAACAGTATGGGGATGAGGTAGGTAAAATTGGGTGGGCTATTTACCGATAGACTATGTACAGCGATCGGTTAGCTGCTCAGATAGCAGATGTTTGAAATTGGTGAGGGAGATAAGTCTCCAACTTCAGCGATTTTTGCAATTCGTTCCAGTCACAGGCAGCAGAGAACTGGAACGAAAGGCGGCCAAATGAGGTGTTGGCTTTAGGGATGATCAGTGAGATACACCTGCTGGAGTGCGTACTACGGGTGGGTGTTGCTATTGTGACCAGTGAACTGAGATAAGGCGGAGCTTTACCTAGCATGGACTTGTAGATGACCTGGAGCCAGTGGGTCTGGCGACGAATATGTAGCGAGGGCCAGCCGACTAGAGTATACAGGTCGCAGTGGTGGGTGGTATAAGGTGCTTTAGTAACAAAATGGATGACACTGTGATAAACTGCATCCAGTTTGCTGAGTAGAGTGTTGGAAGCTATTTTGTAGATGACATCGCCGAAGTCGAGGATCGGTAGGATAGTCAGTTTTACTAGGGTATGTTTGGCGGCGTGAGTGAAGGAGGCTTTGTTGCGGAATAGAAAGCCGACTCTAGATTTGATTTTAGATTGGAGATGTTTGATATGAGTCTGGAAGGAGAGTTTACAGTCTAGCCAGACACCTAGGTACTTATAGACGTCCACATATTCTAGGTCGGAACCATCCAGGGTGGTGATGCTAGTCGGGCGTGCGGGTGCAGGCAGTGAACGGTTGAAAAGCATGCATTTGGTTTTACTAGCGTTTAAGAGCAGTTGAAGGCCACGGAAGGAGTGTTGTATGGCATTGAAGCTCGTTTGGAGGTTAGATAGCACAGTGTCCAAGGACGGGTTCGATTGGTGTTGCTGTTTACACTAAAGGATATGTAAACTGTACTACCAGTTTTCCATTGGTGTTGCTGTTTACACTAAAGGATATGTAAACTGTACTACCAGTTTTCCATTGGTGTTGCTGTTTACACTAAAGGATCTGCCACATATGTATTTCCCTTTTTGATTGCCTCTACTGGTGATTTCAGTTCCCAGAGGATCCTGTTCCTGAGGAGTCGACACAACGGGAGAAGTCTCCACCCACCTACTTAAACCACAGTATATGGCACCCAAGTCGTTTCCATGACGACTACTGTGTTCCACAGGTACAAAGTACATATCACTCTTATCTAGATTTTTTAAAAGATTTTTTTTAAACAAATATTTCATTCATGTTTATTTATTTAGTATTTATTTGTTTTTCAGAGTATTGACTGGGCTGTAAAAGACATGCCTAAAGAAGTAAGTTGTGAGTTAGCCCTCATTATGAAGCTGATTGAGCTCCTCATCATTCCTTACAGAACAACCATGTATGTATCATTTGCCAAATATTCCAAATGTTTCCATCCAAACAGCTTAATGCGCAGTACCTGCTCAAAAATCCCAGGGAGGAGCGTGTTGAAAAGTAGTGTCACTGTTACTCCTAACCAAAACGATGTTGATGAGGCCCAGACCTCGAGGGCCAGTTGTGTGTATGATTACAGCATCCTATAAAGGTCTTCTATAACCGTAAACCTTTCCATGCACGTGCTTTAATAACTGAACTCCTGACAATTTCAGATCCCATCTGCAACTTTAGAAAAGCAAGGTCTGATCTTTATCCCCAAGCACGCAATCAAGGTAAGGTTTCTGACAGACCATTGTATTCTGGACAGCGGGCAACAAGATTATTTTGACCCATGTCAACTTAAAGGGTTACTGTCGTGTGTATTCCCAGCCCATTACCTCATGTTAATTGATGTGCATATAACTACACATTATAACTGCAAATGACTTTATCTGAACCAGATCAAGGAGAAATGGGATTGGCTGACAATGGATGTGAAGGGACCATTTCCAGAGACCAAAAGTAGACACAAGTTTGTACTAACTGTAATGGACTACTACTCCAAATGGATGGAAGCCTACCCCATGAAGACCAACAACAGTAAAGAGATTGCCAAAATCATCTCTGATCTCATCTCTCGCTTTGGCTTCCCTGTTGGAATCCTGTCTTGTTTGACTCGAGCACACATTTTAGAGGTAAGAGATGCATGCATGCATGTATGGATGTAAGTGTTACTGTACTGCCCCAAATAAAAATGTTTTGGGGGGAAATTAAGTTTTGCACTAAGTTATCTCATGAATATTAAGTACCGGGGGTGGAACCAAAATTATTTTCCAATTGTTTCGCTCTGAACAAAACCATAATTTGTGTAGTTCCATTCTACTGTTCTGACCAGCAAAATAAAGTTTCACTGTAAGGTCTACTACACCTGTTGTATTCAGCATATGTGACAATCAAATTTGATTTGATGTTGAGCAGGCAGGCACTGGAATACGTTTCTGAGTGACAGAGTGAGGGCTTTGCATAGGCGCTTTGTAGCAATTTTTTGTGGGCCTGGAAAGTACAATTACTTTATTACCCGGTACCCATGGTTTTCAAACAATGGTTCTGTTCCGGAACAACTTTTGTTCCCTGTTCTGATTCTGTTCCTCCAAAAATGTTATTGTTTTCTGGTCCAGTTCCCTGAACTGGTTCAAACCCCTGTTAAGTTCCCCTTCTATTTTTAAATTTTACAGATCAACTTGGCTTTGGGTGATCTGAAGAAACTGACATGCCAACTCATATTCTACCGTCCTCTGGGAGTGTCACTGGATCCAGTAACAAAGTCCCTTGTAGACCGGTTTGTCCTCCAATGTACCTTGCTACACAGCCACCTGATTCTAAAAGCTTATACTATGGATAATAGTCTACTTAATATAATTGGGATGATTGCAATAATCTTTTGGCAGTTTACTGAATCCGAACACATGTCATGCTAGCCCAACTGACTTGCTGACTTGTTATTTAATTTTTTATTTTAACTAGGCAAGTCAGTTAAAAACAAATTCTTATTTTCAATGACAGCCTAGGAACAGTGGGTTAACTGCCTGTTCAGGGGCAGAACGACAGATTTGTACCTTGTCAGCTCGGGGATATGAACTTGCAACCTTTCGGTTACAAGTCCAACGCTCTAACCACTAGGCTACCCTGCCGCCCGTTATAATATGCATGTGTTTTGTTTTAATACATTTTTCATCATATACCTGGACAGGTTGGTGTCAGATTTGGTGAAAGAACATCCTGATCGTTGGGATGTTTACCTGGCTGCCAGTGTGTTCAGCTTCTGCTGCAAAGAGCACCCCACCACCAGACAAATCCCCTGTCTCTGCTGCGCTGCGGAGGGACTCAGTCTGTCTCCACCTCACCAAGAAAGCTGCCTGTAAGTTGGAGACTGCCCGTGTTCAGAAAGACTGTCCCACTCCTACAACAAAACATACTCATATTATTGATTCCCATTGAATGAATGAAGAAAATGCACATAGAAATAGGTTTGAATTATATCATATTTTAGTTGAGCGTTTATACTGACTTGTGCTTTGACCAACCTGTTTGCATTGAAGGATAATGGGATAAAAGGAAGGACCTTTGTCATACTAGATGCCCAGCCACCTCAAAGGGAAGTCCGTGTGGAGTGCAATCAGTGCAGTCAATGGAGCACGGTCAGCCAGGACTCAGAGCTGAAGAGATATGAGGAGATGAAACTTGGGGAGGAGGACTACACCCACACCTGTGTGAGCTGCAGAGTGGCCATGAGCTGCAGGGTGGCCCTGGAGGTCATGAGGGGTTAGGAGACAAGGACATGAAGAACTGGATGTAAATGAGAAAGCTTTTCAAACAAGGACTGAAAAGATGGAGGATATAATAAGGACGTTGGAAACCAAGTGGTGGTGAAGGAAGAGATTGATGTAGGGGTGAAAAAAGGTTCCTAGGGGAAGAAGTTTGAACAATAAGAGTTTATAATGTGTATATACTTATACGTTTCTCAGTCATAAACGTTTTTGGAATGAAATAAAAACAGATAGTGTTGTTTTCAAGTTGTGTGTGCTCAAACAGTGGATTGTTGTTTAATAATGCATTTGGGCAGACATCTATACACTGCTTCAGTGCTTCATCTATTCCTCTCTGATTTGGGGTATTTTAGAAAATGAGGTAGCTGCAGTCCAATATGGGAACCAGAGTATGGGAGAGTGGGCATGTGGAAAGGACAAGAGTGGGCATGTTGAAAGGAGCTCTGCTATAGCTTAGTTAGACTGTTGCTTCCTGTGACTATCACCTTGATGTTGGCTACGAGGCAGCTACTTCCCACTCTGCTGGGGGACAGTAGACAGAGACATTTGATTATGCTGAACTGGGGGGCAACGGTCTATGGCCCGTGATTTGAAAGGGTCAAAGCGGGGAGGGAGGAGCGCCCTTCTCAAATGGAACAGTAATCTGTACCGCTGGGTCATGTCAACAAGGCAGCATTGTGCATCGTCTAGAAACATGCATCTCTTTTTCATAAAATACACATTTAAATTAAACTAGTTTCCATTTGGGATGGCAGATATGGTCCTCTGTAGTTGGTAGAGCATGGTGCTTGTAACACTAGGCTTGAGTTCCATTCCTGCTCGGAACACCCATACATACAATGTATGCACACATGACTAAGTTTCTATTGGGTCATTTTATTTGCTGTATTTTTATTTAACTATGCAAGTCAGTTAAGAACAAATTCTTATTTACAATGACGGTCTACCAAAAGACAAAAGGCCTGCGGGGATGGGGGTCCTGGGATTAAAATAACAAAATAGGACAAAACACACATCACGACAAGAGAGACACCACTACACTACATAAAGAGAGACCTAAGACAGCATGGCAGCAACACATGACAACACAACATGGCAGCAGTATAAATCATGATACAAACGTGTTAATGGGATTTATCTGTTAATTGAATGATTAGAATATTCCACCCTGAAATCATATAATTGTATGGAATTGATTAGAATGTATAAAATTATAATCAATAAGTGTAGTTCTAGTCAGAATTAGGGTAAAACAATATAGCTAATGTATGTTTTTATGGTATTTTAAAGACAGACTGTCTGAGCAAAATTCGGCGCCGACCTGACCAGAGATTTGGGAGAGAACGGGGAGGTCAAGGTCTCCCTAATCTCTGTCGGCTGGGTAGTGAGCCAATGTGTGCGAAGCAGGACATTGTGTGCGTCTGTTTGTGTGAATGTGTGTGCGTATGGTTGTGTGAATGTGGGCGTGAGAAGTCAGTATAAAATGAATTGATTTGTATTCTTGACTTCAGAACGTTCCCGTGAATAAACCTTTTTGGCCATTTAGCTGGGCTCCGTCTGTTTCATTCGACCAGGATCTTACACATTCTGGTTCACAGACTGAGTTATATAATTAAATTGGGTGATGTACCTGGAGAACATAATTATCTTATCAAAACACTATTGGGCACAGACAGCAGCACAAAGGGCAAGAAGGTAGAGACAAAAATACATCATGCGAAGCAGCCACAACTGTCAGTAAGAGTGTCAATGATTGAGTCATTGAATGAAGAGATGGAGATAAAACTGTCCAGTTTGAGTGCTGTCCAGTTTGAGTGCTCTGTCCAGCTTGTTCCAGTCGCTAGCTGCAGCGAACTGAAAAGAGGAGCGACCCAGGGATGTGTGTGCTTTGGGAACCTTTAACAGAATGTGACTGGCAGAACGGGTGTTGTATGTGGAGGATGAGGGCTGCAGTAGATATCTCAGATAGGGGGTAGTGAGGCCTATGAGAGTTTTATAAATAAGCATAAACCAGTGTCTTGCGACGAGTATACATAAATGACCAGTTTACAGAGGAGTATAGAGTGTAGTGATGTGTCCTATAAGAAGCATTGGTGGCAAATCTGATGGCTGAATTGTAAAGCACATCTAGCCGCTCGAGAGCACCCTTACCTGCCGATCTATAAATTACGTCTCCGTATTCTAGCATGGATCGACTGGTCATCTGAATCAGGGTTAATTCTGCAGCTGGTGTGAAAGAGGAGCGATTACGATAGAGGATGGGAGATGAGGAAATGCTGATTTAAAGAAGTATATAAAAGTGTCGGCTAAATAACATACGTTAAAGATAGTTTAAACACAGAATCCTATTCATTACTCCATGTGCCATTTTAACACATTTTTCCATGTTGCAGAGGGAAACATTTGCAGTTTTATAATTCTATATTACAGATTTTGACATGAGGCCAAGAGAAAATGTTGCAGTTTTAAAGCTAATTTCCAGCAATTCTACACTTGTTGCCATGGGGTAGAGAAAACAATGTGCTGTTTTTATAGCTCATTCAATTCTTTTGTTCCTATTTTTCCATGAGGCTGAGATAAAATTTGCAGTTTTAAAGCTAATTTCCTGCAAATCTACACATTTTGCTATCATATGCTATCTGGAGGACCCCTATGATAAAATCTGTAGATTTGCAGGATTTTGGCTTTAAAACTGCTCCTCTGCATTTCGACACAACCACTCGCTCATACCCTAGTCACCATATTGGGCTGCAGCTTCCCATACTTGGTATTTTACATGGTGTTATTTTCCTTTTTCCACCCTGTCCAGTTGGTGGCGGTGTTGCACAACCGTTTCATTTGCCACAAGTCATAAAACCACTAATGAGGAAGAAAAAAAACATCAAGCCCCGTCTGTCTTGTTGAGCTTTGATGCAGTTTCGACCTGGTGCAATTTAAGATTTTCCCATTCCACCTTTCCCTTTTATTTTTGGGTGACCAAATGTGCAATACGCCCCCCAGACCTTGAAAGACAGCAATACATAACACAACGTCTAAGTCTGCCGGAAATTCACACGAAGAAGGAAAATATCAACAATTTGTAAATCAGAAATGTCATGTTCAGCTTACAGCTGTAAGAATAGAGGACATGATAGATATGATAAAAATAATCAGTTGCGTGCTAAAAAAGTTAGGCTTCACAGGTAAGGCTTGCAGCATTTGACTAACAACACGATATTGGCTAACAACGTAGTGTGAGCAACTAGTTAGCCAACAAGTTATTTAGCAGCTAACGTGAGGCTAGCTGAGAGATTTACGGTCATTTCGATTTTATAGATCATGTCGTATTATAATGTATCATAACAAACGAGTTAGCTAGCTAACGTTATTACTACATTTGTTTTTGTCTTAAAGCTAAACAAACAAGTCCTGCTGTTGTGAAGGGATCTGGGAATATGTCCAATGCAATGATTTTTTAAATTCGGCTATTGTCGATATTTAGGCGAGCCATAACTGTTTTTCTATATCATACCCAAAATATAAGGTTTTATTACTCCATTGTTTTACATAACAATGATGTAAACAAACAACACATGGCTTCAAAATATGTTTCAACCCGTCGTGGGGTGGATTCACTAGGAACCAAACATATGCAAACGAAACGGGGAGGGACCACCTGAATTTGACCAATATAAACTATTTTTCCTTTGCAACCCGTTTCCGGTGTGGAGTAAACGGCTTCCTTTGCAAACCGTTTCCCGTGTGGAGTAAACGGCTTCCTTTGCAAACCGTTTCCCGTGTGGAGTAAACGGTTTCCTTTGCAAACCGTTTCCCGTGTGGAGTAAACGGCTTCCTTTGCAAACCGTTTCCCGTGTGGAGTAAACGGCTTCCTTTGCAAACCGTTTCCCGTGTGGAGTAAACGGCTTCCTTTGCAAACCGTTTCCGTTAAACGGTTTCCTTTGCAAACCGTTTCCGTGTGGAGTAAACGGCTTCCTTTGCAAACCGTTTCCGTGTGGAGTAAACGGCTTCCTTTGCAAACCGTTTCCCGTGTGGAGTAAACGGCTTCCTTTGCAACCCGTTTCCGGTGTGGAGTAAACGGCTTCCTTTGCAACCCGTTTCCGGTGTGGAGTAAACGGCTTCCTTTGCAAAACATTCTTAAACCGAACGAAACGGAGAGGGTCCTACCAGTAGATGTACTAACTAGAGAAACGGTGGTTGTAGTTGTAAAACAGCATGTTTGATGTCATGGACTGTCATGAGATGACCTAAAAACATGCCACTTCCATACAGCTATGATTTTTGTTTTTGTTGCATATTAGAATAATTAATGTACCAAGTTAGGAGAATGCTTTCCAAACCTGCTACGAAAAGTCCCATGTATCAAAGTGGCATGTTTTTAGGGAGTCCTGGACTGTCACCCCTTGCATCTAGAGCACTACGGGATTACATCTCCCTATAGTCCCATCCCTAAGCTGTATACCAAAACAAGTGTCAAGGACACCTGTTTTCTCTGAAGTAGCTTTAAAGGTCCAGCACTATCACAGACGTGATTTCCTGTGATATATATATATATATTCAAACTCTGATTTTGGAATTATATTGTGAAAATTGTGATATTAACCTTTTTGTGTAAGAGCTGTTTAAAAAGACTGCCTGGAATGTTTTGGTGGGATGGAGTTTTGGCCTGCCTGGTGACGTCACCAGGCACTAAATTAGTTGATAGACCAATAAGAAAGAGAATCCAAACCTATTTTTCAGTTTTCCCCTCCCCACTCAGTCTCCTCCCCACTCAGTCTCCTCCCCACTCAGTCCCCTCCCAGACAGTCCTTGTTAAATTCTTGCTTGAGAAATTGCTCTTTGCTAAGGAGCTATTTTAGTTTATTTTTGACCATTTTATTTGAATTAAGATACTTAATTGTTACCCAGAAATGATTTTGGTATTGAGATAAAAACAGCTGCATTGTACCTCTCATCTCTGATCATTATAAGCTCTTTTATTTGAATTAACTGTTATTTAACTAGGCAAGTCAGTCTTATTTACAATGACAGCCAAACCCTAACCTGACGATGCTGGGCCAATTGTGTGACGCCCAATGGGACTCCCAATTACGGCTGCTTCTGATTCAGCCTGGAGTCGAACCCGGGTTTGTAGTGACGCCATTGGTACTGAGATGCAGTGCTTTAAAACACTGCGCTACTCGGGAGCCATGTGAAATTGTGAAGTTGTTACTTTTTCCTTATTTCTTTTTGACTTTGTCTCATGCCATCAGATTTCCACTGAGCGACGCCAAAAGACTAAAAAAGTGGATCCATCAGACGAGACTGAAAGCCTGGAAGCCAACCAAAAGCTCCAGACTGTGTTCCGAGCATTTCGAGGAGAAGTACCTGATAACACCGTCAACTGGGCGTGGTATTCGTTTGCGTAATGATGCCATTCCAACTATATTTTCCTTTCCTAGTCAGTTCCAAAACTCTGTACTGGTACCCAGAGACTATATACAGGGGGGTACCTGTACAGAGTCAATGTGGAGACTATATACAGGGGGTACCTGTACAGAGTCAATGTGGAGACTATATACAGCGGGGTACCAGTACAGAGTCAATGTGGAGACTATATACAGTGGGGTACCAGTACAGAGTCAACGTGGAGACTATATACAGGGGGTACCAGTACAGAGTCAATGTGGAGACTATATACAGGGGGTACCAGTACAGAGTCAATGTGGAGACTATATACAGGGGGTACCTGTACAGAGTCAATGTGGAGACTATATACAGGGGGTACCTGTACAGAGTCAATGTGGAGACTATATACAGGGGGTACCTGTACAGAGTCAATGTGGAGACTATATACAGGGGGTTACCTGTACAGAGTCAATGTGGAGACTATATACAGGGGGTTACCTGTACAGAGTCAATGTGGAGACTATATACGGGGGGTACCTGTACAGAGTCAATGTGGAGACTATATACAGGGGTGTACCTGTACAGAGTCAATGTGGAGACTATATACAGGGGGGTACCTGTACAGAGTCAATGTGGAGACTATATACAGGGGGTTACCTGTACAGAGTCAATGTGGAGACTATATACAGCAGGGTACCTGTACAGAGTCAATGTGCGGGGGCACCGGTTAGCTGAGGTAATATGTACATGTAGGTAGCGTTAAAGTGACTATGCATAGATTATAAACAGAGAGTAGCAGCCGCGTAAAAGAGGGGTCTGGGTAGCCCTTTGATTAGCTGGTCAGGAGTCTTATGGCTTGGGGGTAGAATCTGTTAAGAAGCCTTTTGGACCTTGACTTGGCACTCCGGTGCCGATCTGATGACCCATGCCAAATCGTTTCAGTCTCCTGACAGGGAAGAGGCAGCGTGGATAGAGCACTATGTGGCAGGTTGATTGCCTTCTATCATTGCAAGACAGTTCAGTGAGTCAGTCGCAAGATTGGAAGAATTTACTGTAGAATATTGAAGTCGCCAACGGAAACACGTGCTGTTACCAGTGTATTGCAACCCAGACATTGCTTAACTTTTAAATAATTTTTCAAGAAGCGCAAAATAGAACTGGGTAATAATTGCAATAATCTTTTGTCAGTTTTCTGAATCCAAACACATGACACGCTATGCCAGCTGACTTGTTATAATATGCATGTGTTTTGTTTCACGCGTTTTATCATATACCTGGACAGGTGGGTGTCAGATTTGGTGAAAGAACATCCTGATCGTTGGGATGTTTACCTGGCTGCCAGTGTGTTCAGCTTCTGCTGCAAAGAGCACCCCACCACCAGACAAATCCCCCTGTCTCTGCTGCGCTGCGGAGGGACTCAGTCTCCACCTCACCAAGAAAGCTGCCTGTAAGTTGGAGACTGACCGTGTTTAGACTCACAAGTCACAACTAAAATAACCAATGAATGAATGAATGAATCAAATATAATAGGAATAGGTATTATTAAAGACTGAAAAATATGCCAATTTTATTTATTTGAGCTTTTAAACTGACTTGGGCTTTAATCACTCTGTTTGCATTGCAGTACAATGGGATTAAAGGAAGAACCTTTGTCATACTAGAAGCCCAACCACCTACAAAGGAAGTCTGTGCGCAGTGCAGTCAGTGCTTGGAATGGATGTTGGTCACTCAGGACTCTGAGCTGAAGAGATATGAGGAGATGAAACTTGGGGAGGAGGACTACACCCACACCTGTGTGAGCTGCAGAGTGGCCATGAGCTGCAGGGTGGCCCTGGAGGTCATGAGGGGTTAGGAGACAAGGATGTTTTCAAACCAGGACTGAAAAGATGGAGGATATAATAAGGACGTTGGAAACCAAGTGGTGGTGAAGGAAGAGATTGATGTAGGGGTGAAAAAAGGTTCCTAGGGGAAGAATGTGTATGTATTTGTATAAGTTGCTCTGATGACCCTTTTGTCATTAAAAACAACGGTATAAAGTGTTTAAATTACATCTCGATTGTGTTTCTTTAATTAAATAAAAACTGTAGAATGTGTTTCTGAATAAAATTAGAACCGTTTTTATTTTCACCCCGTCCAGTCAGTGGCGGTAATGTCCTACTCATTCCTTTGCCACCCGGCATAAACCACCAATGAGGCAGAGAAGAAGGGTGACGAAAATGCAGGAAGTAATTAATTAGCTAAGGAGAGTTAGTCAAGAAAACTGAGGTACTTTCAAGGCTGCGGTAAGCATTAACACGCATATTGTCAAATATTCCAACACCATGGACTAATACACGAATCATGCATACATGTGTTTATTACAGTGTTTAGTTTTGTTAGTTTGTTGAAATGTCATCGCAAGCACTTCGAAGTTCCGTGTCAGCATCATCGCTACCACACCGCTAGCCAGCTAACGTTAACTTATGCAATGATTTGTGATTATTACTTGCTTTTGAACTTGTCTTCTCATATTTGATCTTCGGATATTGAACAGCTAACCACTTATGTTACCACGAGATCAGACAGGTTTTGTGGTTTACAGATATTGACATACTATCTGAAATATTAGATATCCAGCTACTTTGTTTGAAATGCATGAGGAACTGAGATTCCCCCGCCTATTGTGCCCCTGACCTGACAAGCTAGCAACCCAGATTGCTGGTTTTTAAGCTCGCAAGATAATTTCTAGCCCTATATAGGTAAATTACTGTAGTTTCAGACTGTAACCACCATGTCAATTGGCTAACGCAAAAGGCATTGAATTGAGGATGTTCGCTCGGTGTTGTCTCCTTTGTGGCATATCTTTACCTTTGGTCCCCTGAGTCATGTACAGTCATTATGAAGTTTCTTATCTCGGGCTGATCTGAGAACAGAGCTCAGGAGACAGTTGAGTCCAAGTGGAACTGATGACACACATTCCAACCGTCTGAGAGAGAAACATAGCCCAGTGATTTCAACAGAAGGCATATTTTCAGTGTAATAAAACACTTTGTGAATACTTGTGGAGGGGTAATGGTTCGTATCTCTTTCTCCACGTTTTTCTCCGCCCTGTGTAGATGTCCTGCTTTGAGAGTGATAAGAGCAGCCTGGAGAATGATGGAGCGTGTTGTGGTGGGGCGGCCGCGTCACAGCTGTCCAACTGTGCGCTGGCCATGCTGGAGAAAGAGAGCAGTGACTCTGCGCTGAGCCCCACGGAGAGTACCCCCACCAGCCTACAGGGCGGCGCCCACTGCAAGGCTACGACGTGGAGTTCGACCCTCCGCTGGAGAGCAAGTACGAGTGCCCCATCTGCCTCATGGCCCTGAGGGCAGCCGTGCAGACGCCGTGCGGCCATCGCTTCTGCCGCAGCTGCATCGAGAAATCCATCCGGTAAGCCTCCCCGGTACCCATACTTACAGGATAATGATGCATTTACATGTTAGTTATCGAACTTTCTGTATCCTGCTTTGGGAAAATACCCTGCAGGATTTAAATAACAATATTTGCTTATTTCTTTAACCCTGCACCCACAATTATCTCTGCATGTTTATTGTCAACATTTAAAGTTGTTGAGGACAGAGAACTGAACTACGGGGCGTTTTTATAATCACAGCTCCTCTAATGAGAGACGCAGGGGTTAAAGGTCATTTATTTATTTCATGAATCAACCTTACTATTACAGCAGTACAGCATCCATGTCAATGTGCCGTGGTTAGCCAATGGTTATCTGTCGCCATGCTGCATTTCTGTCATAGGGATGACGCGTGAGGTTTATTTGTTTGTTTTTTAAAACCCTGCAGCTCACAGGAACATCTAAAACGAGAGAGAGTATGTAGAAATAACAATAGACCTAATATTCATATAAATTCCCTTTTTCTGGCCCTCGTATCGATTTTGACAATCAAATCGGTCATGGAAAGATCTGTGTGGCCCTCCATAGAGTTTTGAAATCCCCATGTGGCGCTGGAGACAAATGTTTTTGCGCCAGTCTGAGATCGACTCAAGTTTTTGCTTTGACTCCTGGAGAGGTCATAGTCGTGTGCCTGTAAATATTCAACTCTATAATGATTTTTGTCGGCCACCAGATAAGATGGGCAATGCAGGTGATTCTATAATTGCAGAACATCTCTATACATCATATAGCTATGCATTACAACAGCCACGTGACATAACAGTTGGGATTATCGATGACTGTCAATCATTCACTGATTTGGTGGGCAATGACAGCCTCTTGGGTTACTGACTTACTGGATAAATGATTGGCCATATTCTGGGTGATTTGCTCTGTCACGACCTTCACTTCCCCACAATTACAGTACCAAGCTACCGTCGTTATTGCAGCACTGTTGTGATGTTTTTTATTCTGTGTTTTTCATTTTCTTTTCTCAATTTGCTAAATGACACGTATTTGTGTGTCCCTTTTCACAAGATGATGATGAATACATGGACAGTTTTTTTTTTTTTTTCAAATGAATTAGTCCTCAAACGATAATGGTTGTAAGTGATCTCAAAAAGGAGCCTTCTCATTGGACAAGTTCAGGTAGTAGGGCCTACCTCCATTTTAAAATGGTTTCTCCTGTTGATTAATGAATGAAACCCTGGTCCCAAGCATCATACTGATCTCGCTCTCTTTCGTTCTTCCCCCCAGTGATACAGGGCAGAGGTGTCCAGTGGATAACGAGGTACTGCGGGAAGACCAGCTGTTCCCAGATAACTTTGCCAAGCGGGAGATCCTCTCCCTAACGGTGCGCTGCACCAACGTAGGCTGCACTGACAAAATGGAGCTTCGCCGCCTGGATGTAGGCATCCGTCTCCACAGACAATGGCTGACACCTTAGTTCATATCACCTCAACCGTGTTGCCATGTTGAAACCAAATGATTAGCTCACTCTGCCATCTCACCTTGCCAGGGCCATGTTACGAAATGTGAGTTTGCCACCGTGCCTTGTCCGCTGTGCCAGGATGCGGTGTGGAAGAGCCAGCTGGAGATGCACCAAAGCCAACACTGCCAGCGGAGACCTGTGTCCTGCCCCGACTGTGTAGAGAGCTTTGTTTACGAGGACAGCAAGGTAAAGCATCACCAACTTATTCACGCTGAGTGCACTATCCTGAATAAATCAAGATTCATTGGATTGACTACCGGGTGCACCGCCTCAGTTAGCTTAGTTAGCAGCACAGCGCTTTCAAAGAAAACGTGACCATAGACTCAGTCAGTAAGAAACTGTGTTCGTTCTCCATTTGAGCTCCCCTTTAATGTTCACTGAAAAACGTGGACAGACTGTCTGTTATTTCTGAAGCTGGTCATGTGACAGCCTTTTGAACATTGTTTTTGTTGTGTCCTCAGATTCATGAGTCGCTGTGTCCCTTTGCCAACGTGGTGTGTCAGTACTGCGGTATGGAGCTCATCAGAGACCAGGTGGGGATGGAGACCTGATGGCTGCTGTTTAGATTTAGCTGATTACTAAACCTATGAGATGATGGTGGTGTAGAGCAGTAGCCCTGATTACTAAACCTATGAGATGATGGTGGTGTAGAGCAGTAGTCCTGATTACTAAACCTATGAGATGATGATGATGGTGTAGAGCAGTAGTCCTGATTACTAAACCTATGAGATGATGATGATGGTGATGGTGTAGAGCAGTAGCCCTGATTACTAAACCTATGAGATGATGATGGTGGTGTAGAGCAGTAGTCCTGATTACTAAACCTATGAGATGATGATGATGATGGTGTAGAGCAGTAGTCCTGATTACTAAACCTATGAGATGATGATGATGATGGTGTAGAGCAGTAGTCCTGATTACTAAACCTATGAGATGATGATGATGGTGTAGAGCAGGAGTCCTGATTACTAAACCTATGAGATGATGATGGTGTAGAGCAGTAGCCCTGATTACTAAACCTATGAGATGATGATGATGGTGATGGTGTAGAGCAGTAGCCCTGATTACTAAACCTATGAGATGATGATGGTGGTGTAGAGCAGTAGTCCTGATTACTAAACCTATGAGATGATGATGATGGTGTAGAGCAGTAGTCCTGATTACTAAACCTATGAGATGATGATGATGGTGATGGTGTAGAGCAGTAGCCCTGATTACTAAACCTATGAGATGATGATGGTGGTGTAGAGCAGTAGTCCTGATTACTAAACCTATGAGATGATGATGATGATGGTGTAGAGCAGTAGTCCTGATTACTAAACCTATGAGATGATGATGATGATGGTGTAGAGCAGTAGTCCTGATTACTAAACCTATGAGATGATGATGATGGTGTAGAGCAGGAGTCCTGATTACTAAACCTATGAGATGATGATGGTGTAGAGCAGTAGCCCTGATTACTAAACCTATGAGATGATGATGGTGGTGTAGAGCAGTAGTCCTGATTACTAAACCTATGAGATGATGATGATGGTGGTGTAGAGCAGTAGTCCTGATTACTAAACCTATGAGATGATGATGGTGGTGGTGGTGTAGAGCAGTAGTCCTGATTACTAAACCTATGAGATGATGATGGTGGTGGTGGTGTAGAGCAGTAGTCCTGATTACTAAACCTATGAGATGATGGTGGTGTAGAGCAGTAGCCCTGATTACTAAACCTATGAGATGATGATGATGGTGGTGGTGGTGTAGAGCAGTAGTCCTGATTACTAAACCTATGAGATGATGGTGGTGTAGAGCAGTAGTCCTGATTACTAAACCTATGAGATGATGATGGTGTAGAGCAGTAGTCCTGATTACTAAACCTATGAGATGATGATGATGGTGTAGAGCAGTAGTCCTGATTACTAAACCTATGAGATGATGATGATGGTGTAGAGCAGTAGTCCTGATTACTAAACCTATGAGATGATGATGATGGTGTAGAGCAGTAGTCCTGATTAC
This sequence comes from Oncorhynchus masou masou, assembly GCF_036934945.1. Taxonomy (NCBI): domain Eukaryota; kingdom Metazoa; phylum Chordata; class Actinopteri; order Salmoniformes; family Salmonidae; genus Oncorhynchus; species Oncorhynchus masou. Next base: position 194,730 of record NW_027001631.1, read on the forward strand.
TAAACCTATGAGATGATGATGGTGGTGTAGAGCAGTAGCCCTGATTACTAAACCTATGAGATGATGATGATGATGGTGGTGGTGTAGAGCAGTAGCCCTGATTACTAAACCTATGAGATGATGATGGTGGTGTAGAGCAGTAGCCCTGATTACTAAACCTATGAGATGATGGTGGTGGTGTAGAGCAGTAGTCCTGATTACTAAACCTATGAGATGATGATGATGATGATGGTGTAGAGCAGTAGTCCTGATTACTAAACCTATGACATTTAACATTTAACATTTAAGTCATTTGGCAGACGCTCTTATCCAGAGCGACTTACAAATTGGTGAATTCACCTTATGACATCCATTGTAGATAACTAACACTATAGACACAATATAGACAACTAACACTATAGACACAATGCAGATATCTACAATGTGTCCACACTGTTAGCCATCCACATTGTGTCCACAGTGCCAGCCATCCACAACGCGTCCACACCGCCAGTTAACCAACACTATAGACACAATGCAGATAACTAACACTATGGACACAATGCAGATAACCAACACTATAGACACAATGCAGACAACCAACACCGTGGACACAATGTAGATAACACTATAGACACAATGTAGATAACTAACACTATAGACACAATGTAGATAACTAACATTATGGACACAATGTAGATAACTAACATTATGGACACAATGTAGATAAGTAACATTATGGACACAATGTAGATAACTAACACTATAGACACAATGTAGATAACTAACACTATAGACACAATGTAGATAACTAACACTATGGACACAATGTAGATAACTAACACTATGGACACAATGTAGATAACTAACACTATAGACACAATGTAGATAACTAACACTATGGACACAATGTAGATAACTAACACTATGGACACAATGTAGATAACTAACACTATGGACACAATGCAGATAACTAACACTACAGACACAATGTAGATAACTGTTCCACTGGATGTCAGAAGGCGAACCCACCAACCTGCAAGCCGCTCCGGACAAGAGCGTCCGCCAAATGACCCAAATGCAATGCAATGACCATGGTGCATATTTACATTTACATTTAAGTCATTTAGCAGACGCTCCTATCCAGAGCGACCCACAAATTGGTGAATTCACCTTCCGACATCCAGTGGAACAGCCACTTCACAATAGTGCATCTAAATCATTAAGGGGGGGTGAGAAGGATTACTTATCCTATCCTATGAGATGATGGTGGTGTAGAGCAGGAGTCCTGATTACTAAACCTATGAGATGATGATGATGGTGTAGAGCAGTAGCCCTGATTACTAAACCTATGAGATGATGGTGGTGTAGAGCAGTAGTCCTGATTACTAAACCTATGAGATGATGATGATGGTGGTGTAGAGCAGTAGCCCTGATTACTAAACCTATGAGATGATGATGGTGGTGGTGTAGAGCAGTAGTCCTGATTACTAAACCTATGAGATGATGATGGTGTAGAGCAGTAGCCCTGATTACTAAACCTATGAGATGATGATGGTGGTGGTGTAGAGCAGTAGTCCTGATTACTAAACCTATGAGATGATGATGATGATGGTGTAGAGCAGTAGTCCTGATTACTAAACCTATGAGATGATGATGGTGGTGTAGAGCAGTAGTCCTGATTACTAAACCTATGAGATGATGATGATGGTGTAGAGCAGTAGTCCTGATTACTAAACCTATGAGATGATGATGATGGTGTAGAGCAGTAGTCCTGATTACTAAACCTATGAGATGATGATGGTGGTGTAGAGCAGTAGTCCTGCTTACTAAACCTATGAGATGATGATGGTGGTGTAGAGCAGTAGTCCTGATTACTAAACCTATGAGATGATGATGATGTTGTAGAGCAGTAGCCCTGATTACTAAACCTATGAGATGATGATGGTGGTGTAGAGCAGTAGTCCTGATTACTAAACCTATGAGATGATGATGGTGGTGTAGAGCAGTAGCCCTGATTACTAAACCTATGAGATGATGATGATGTTGTAGAGCAGTAGCCCTGATTACTAAACCTATGAGATGATGATGGTGGTGTAGAGCAGTAGCCCTGATTACTAAACCTATGAGATGATGATGGTGTAGAGCAGTAGTCCTGATTACTAAACCTATGAGATGATGGTGGTGTAGAGCAGTAGTCCTGATTACTAAACCTATGAGATGATGTGTAGAGCAGTAGTCCTGATTACTAAACCTATGAGATGATGGTGGTAGAGCAGTAGCCCCTATGATTATGATGGTGGTGTAGAGCAGTAGTCCTGATTACTAAACCTATGAGATGATGGTGTAGAGCAGTAGCCCTGATTACTAAACCTATGAGATGATGATGGTGTAGAGCAGTAGTCCTGATTACTAAACCTATGAGATGATGATGATGTGTGGTGAGCAGTAGCCCTGATTACTAAACCTATGAGATGAT